>NC_142571.1:1772500-1972500 GCF_041283825.1 Pyrus communis
ACACCTTCACCTTATTTCTTCCAAAATGTCGGGGAAGCAGAATACATTGTCAGTGTCTACATTTATATGCGTCTACTTGGGTACCCTGCAAGCAAAATCTCCATATTGACCACTTACAATGGCCAGAAGCTTTTAATCCGTGATGTTATCAACAGACGTTGTGCTCCTTATGACTTCATAGGCCCTCCCAGCAAGGTAAGAATAAGATCACCACTTTCACTATGCAATTTGCAGATGTCATTGACCTTTAAAATGCGTTAGAATGCGAATGTATCAAATTGAACATCAGGCACACTAATGAAATACAAACGTAGTAGATGTTAAAGAAATAAGAATTGAACAGTCCATTTGTGAAATCTAAAGGTCTGTCAACAAGTTGGTGTCTCTGTAGGCTAGTTTAGTTCTCGTTGATCCCTCGGAACAAATGGCCAGGGACCTGTAAAGTGTCTTATACGGTATTGTTAAGGCATTTTGGGCTTTCTGACAGTTCTGTCAGAAATAAGTTTCATTCATCCTTACTCATTAGCTCTGCTAACTTTGCAATTTTACGCTGTGTGATCGCTTTAGTAAACTATTGTTTCTGTTGACCTTTGTGATCTCGTTGGTAAAATAATGTTTTAATTGTGCACTGTTATCAGGTTACAACAGTTGATAAATTTCAAGGTCAGCAAAATGATTTTATACTGCTCTCTCTTGTGCGTACTCGCATTGTGGGTCACCTTCGTGATGTTAGGAGATTGATTGTTGCAATGTCTCGTGCCCGACTGGGTCTTTATGTGTTTTGCCGTCGTTCTTTGTTTGAACAATGCTACGAACTTCAGCCTACATTTCAACGTCTACTTCAGAGACCTGATCACCTTGCCCTTAATTTGAATGAGATTACATCAAACACTGAGCGTCACGTTGAAGAAACTGGTCCTATTCATCTTGTCAGCAGTGTTGATGAGATGATTGGTATCTACCAGCAGCTTTATGAGGTATGCTTTCCTGTGGTGCATTCAATTTTCCTTTTTCGTCATATTTTGATTTGAGGAGCAGATGGTGAGCGGGTAAATATTAAAAATATCTTGATTAGTGGAGTGCCCTGTGGACCTGCGTAAGTGTATCATCAGTAGTTATGAATTTCAATCCCATGCAATTAAAATCAAATTATAAATTGGTCTCCTAATATGAATTTCAGTCTCAAGGTTTCTAAGCCTTCACTTTCGTATGTATTCATTATTTAAACATCGCGGTCATCTCCCTATATCTGATGCCCTTAAAATTAACTACCCTCCAAATTTTAAAATATATTATTTAAACGTTTCTAAGCCTTCACTTGTGTCTGTATTTGCTAAATTTCAACAAATTTGACTTGCCATCACCGTGCCATTTTTTATTTGTGTTCAGTAGAGTGAAAGGTCCATGCGATTTAACTCAAAATTTACTAATTGACTGGAATTTTCTTAATTCTTTTTTTCAGGTTAAGTTTCATCAGTACATGCCTTCTTCAGGTCAAGTAGGTGAACTCCTTCCGATTGATACAGATGCGCACCATCCCATGGATACAGATATGCCTTTAACTTCCGAAGGGGCACCAGAGGATAATGCCCAGCATGGAAGCAATATGGAAGAAGACACTAAAGGCGATGTCGTTGCCAATGGCCAGAACACAGAATCATCATTCGAGAACCATTCAAATGGGGAGACAGATGCTAAAGCTAGCGTGCCACCCGAAAGCAATTCTGATGAAACAGAATTGGAAGGGTAGTGCTCGACAGTGGTCCCATTTGGATTTTATTGTGTAATCTTCAAATCTGCTAATCTACTCGAGTCAAGTGCAGTCCTTTCGTTGTATGGATGCCACTCATGAACGCCGCAATACACCTCAGATTATGATGCTCTGGTAGCTAGTGAGCCTGCAAGTGATGACTAGCTTGTGAGCCAGTAGTAGTAAAGAAGCATAGTCTCTCTAAACGTCAACGGCCACACTTGTGCCGTGTGGGGATGTTTGTTGGCGCTTGTCGGACGAAGAAGTGGATTCTGAGGTTTGGAAATTAATTTGAGAGTTTTTCTGTAGTGTCCCAAATGTATGCAGAAACCATAGGAACTCTACGTGTTTTTGGCTGACTGTTTCTAAATTAGGTGAAATCCTTCTGTAGCATTGACACAACTGTATCTTTGACGATCCTTACGATATATTAGCTTGCAACTGAATGAAGATGTAATGTTGTGGGATGGACGTCATTAGTTGCTTAGTTACTTGATTACAGGTTGCGTTTTAGTTTCTTGATTACTCGTTGCATTTTCCGGCAGCTATTTCCGGTCATGCTATTGCCATATGTTCGTTATGGTCAAGAAATTCATGATGCTACAACTTGGACCACAAACCAAACACAGGAACGTAACCCGAAGCACAGACGAAAATATAGAAACACCATATTTAACATGGTACTTAGGCATTAACAGTGCATCTTTCTTAGTGTTAAAACAAAATGTGATTTGGCTTTGGTAAACAGAAAGATTCCTAGATATCAGGTGCGGCATCATCTGTTAATAACGTTAGAAAGCATGCAACTTGCCTTCTACAATAGAGTTTTACACAAGTGCAATTGCATGTGGTGTCTTCAAAATAGTGTGGTGTCTCGCTATCCCAATTTCTTAGAACTCGACAAATTTGCCCTCATTAAGAACTCTACTAAAAGCCAAAACCATACCCCAAACAAAAAAACTGATGAAGAGGTAACTGACATAACAGTAATAGACATAGATTATACCAAGCAAATTTTCACAAATCATAACAAAAGAATCCTTATATACTCTTAGTTCTTCATATGTAGAGGAGAGTGTACAAACATTGCTTCAAAAACAAACTTTTGGTTAGGAATTTGGTCATATATATACTCTCCAACTTAAGCCATAAACCAGCTGTAGTAGTCTCATCATCCACCTCATGAAGAACTTTGTTAGATAGTGACAACATGATTACACTATGTCCTCGGTCTAAAGCGTCTTCTTCTTCTTTATGAGACCAATCTTTTGGCAATGCTTCCAAACCCTTTAGCACCTTAAGCAACCCTTGTTGAACTAGCACATTTTGTATCTTCGCACACCAAAGGCTAAAAAATCATTCATAAAGAGTCACTTGGGAGCAAACCAAGGACCTGACCGCTAGACCAACAACTCTTAGGTTTCTCTTAGTACAACATTTCTTAGTGATTATTCAAGGAAATTGAACACCAAACCTATCTCATTTCTCTATCATTACCCCTCACCCTTCAATTCCATCACCAATTAGGCTATAACATTTGGAGGATCCAAATAACATTTCTCTGTAATGTTCTAATAACAATTTGGATACTTTTTTTTGTTTTAAAAACAAAAATAACAAAATATCTAGTTGGCAATAAACATATCATATTATCATATTCTAGTGCATGTCAACAGAAACAATTGGCATTTTTTTTAGAAAACTTTAACGACAAGCTACTCGTACTGTTCATTTTAACGAAAAATCACATTTTTATACTAAAAAGTTAATCATGGTACTATTCACTTTAGCCTTTATTTTGCCCTTATTGGTCAATAGAAACAATTGGCATCTTACTAACTATTCTTTCAATTTTGCACCATCGAAATACCTTCCAAAGTATTACAAATAGTTGGGTACATCACGTGTCACAATACAAGTTGTTGAATACTTGAAAATTTTTTTTGCACCATCGAAATACCTTCCAAAATACTACAAATAGTTGGGTACATCAAGTGTCACAATACAAGTGGTTGAATATTTGAAAAAAAAAAAAATTCAACCGCTTGTTCTATAAGACTTGGTGTTCCAGGCATACCGAAAATTTCTTTTACAGGAGAGCAGTTAAGTGATGACATGTTCTGTTGGCGCCACACAGACCTAAGGTAGAAAGAAAACAAAAATCATAACTATTTTGAAAGAAAAATTAAAAATCAATGTAAAAATGAATTAAATGTCAAAGCCCTGACCTTACAGAGTTACTCGGCGACACCAATTCGCGGTTGTCAATCAACCTCTCCAAGATTTGGTAGTGAGTACCAATCGAGTTTCCCGCACCATTTCGGTTTCGATACGACCTCACGCACGAGGTGGGCGCGGGCAGATGCGTTGTATCAGGAGGAAAGGCTGAAGAGAGAGTAGTACTGTGTCGACGGGGGTTGCCGGGTTGGTGGGGGTTTAGAATTTTCTTTCTTTTTTGTTTGTTTACGGATAATCATTCTGGTGTCTTCGATCGAGAGCAACTTACAAGGAATGAGTTCAACGTCATGTGGCATTTTGTATCTAATACTGAGTTGTCATATACAAATTTCTTTTTACATAGTAATGTAATATTGAATCGAGACGCCACGTGACAATAAATTTGTTTTAAAGGGCATACCAAGTCAAAATCACCCAATTTCTTACCTATTTACAACATTGCCATTCTCCCTCAGCAGAACGCAAATGCGTTAAGCGTACTCACATAAATTACTGTAACAAACAAAACACAACGAAAATTTGCAAAGGGAGTCCAAGAAAACGTACACAACAAGAAACTAAATGAAGCAATGTAATTCCAATCTGAATTCATATAATACACAAATGTGTTAAGCTGAGCCCGACAGAGCTTTAAAAACTACGTAAAACGAAGAAATAAACGAAGTCGATGATTTCAAATTACGATTGGTTAACACATTGAATGTCTAAAGTTTTGAGCAAACTTGAATGCATAAAATTGCTCTCCATGCCAATCCTTCAACACCAAGCCTAGCATGATCACTATAAATAGAAGTCATGAGGTGAGGGTTAGAGCATCAGTTCTGAACAGCCTCGAGCCGAAATTCTTAAGTGGAATTTCTCCTTGACACCATTCACATATCTCTCCCTAAAGTTTATTTCTACAAGGAGTAGGCAAGAGAGAACTACGTCGGTTTGATCCATGTGCTAGGGCACATGGTACGTAGGCAATCTAGCTGGGCTAGAAGCAACTGAGTCCTACAAGTGGTGGCACTCGTGCTTACAAACAAAGAACGCTCGTAAGAATGAGATGGTAGTCTGGGATTCGTTAATTCCACTAGGTATAACCCTATAAGAATTCCATATTATATGCTTGATTTTCTAACATCCTATGTTAAGCTCCTTGAGAACAAGTCAAAAGAGAAAGGTAACTGGAAAGATATTACCATAGAATTTCATAACAAGTAGACAGAATAGTATTTGTTCAAAAACATAAATGTTTAGCCAGGCTCGATCTCAATGATGAGCCAGAATGGAACTTAATAATGACATAAATCCACTTAAACCCTAACTGAAGTTGAAATAAAACCACCACCAATTATCATACTAAATAACAAAAAGCACTACGGATATCACCACAATCCTTCATCTGCTTATATATCTTCACAAGGTCTTGACTGTTGATCATCCAAAGGAATGTCCTCTTAGCACAATATCCTCATTCAGAATGATAGATCAATCTGTCCAGCCCGTTTGTAATCCAGAAACGATCGCCACATCAAGCTTTTCAGGATCAGATAACAATGTAGTGTCCTTCAAGAAATAAAAGATGATTAAGCGGCCAGTGTTTACAAAAGATACAGTGTTGGATATGATATGGAGGGGGAATAAATACAAACCTTGGTCAGGGCTGAGAATTTTTTGGAGCACTTCTCCGGAGCAGCAGTTGTAACTTTGGTGCAGGCTTTTTCACCCCCACCTCTTTGTGACCCAGATCCAATAACCACATTAAGCCTTTCGGAATCAGATGATAATGCAATGTCCTTCAAGATACAAAAATTGATAAGAGGACCAGTCATTACAAAAGACTTAATAATATGATGTAGAGAAAGAAAAATTATAAACCTTGGTCGAGCCTGAAATTGTTTTGGAGCACCGCTCAGGAGCAGCAGCAGCTGCCACTACCCCATGCGCGCTGGTGCAGGCTTTTTCACCCCTGCTTTCCTGCACGAGCATTGGGGAAAAGTTCAGTAATTCCTATTCTGAATCATAAGCAGCCTCTTCAACATCGTAAACTTCTCCATCCTCATCCACTTCATCATCACCAAACTCGTCAAACGACCTTATATCAAGCTGGTAGCGGAGAAGCCCTCCAATACCCCCAAAACCTCGACAGAATTGTGACCCCTCTTGTGATTTGTTGGTGACAAACTCAAGAGCACAACCAAAACGCTTGTACTCATCAGCAAACCATTCCAACAGTGACATCTTCACCTGAATCTTTAGCTCTCCTTGGCTGGCAGGATCTTGAAAGTTGCTCATATTTTTTTCCTGCTCCTTGTCGAAATATTTCACAACAATCTCATCAGTCTTTGAATTCTTTAACACATACCTATCAATCTCCAGATTTTCCCACACAATAAGTGTCTTAATTGCTCCCATCTCCAAAGCCTTTAGCGTGTCCTCTACGCCAACAACATACTTTCCTGTATCCTCATTAACCTCTTTAAAGTATTTCCCTAATAAGATCTGCTCCTGTATAAATTTCACATTGGACAGAAATTCAGCAGACAGCTTAATAGCCTGATTGAATCCATCCTCTCCTCCATAAGAAATATCCACCACTTTCAGTATTTTCGCCTGCAGACGGGGATCAAACTTAACCGACTCACTAAGCTTAGTTTTGAAATCAGCTGATCCAGCCAGTATTAATCCTTTAACATTGGGCTGGTTAGTGGCTGGATTAATAAACAAACTTTTGGCAAGCTCTGCTGTCTGGATAACATGGTTGTCGCGTGCTTCCTCTCCAAGGCGAGCAAATCGAAGAGCTGATTGCCCACCTCTTCCGTGTTTCTTTGGCAGGTCAATGCGATACTTCTGAAGAACCTCCCTTACGTTACCACTCAATGTCCCGAAAAGAGTCCCCCTACCATCCATGATAATGAAACCAAATTTTTCACCACATTCTAAGAGTTCATTCAGAGCTTCGGTATGGAACTTGTTGTCACAGAGGTAAAGAGACACATTGATCGGCTTCAAGGGCTCGAAATCAAACGTGACCTTCTTTTCATTGCCATCTTCGGTAGCAATGATTCCGGTAAACAGAGCAAGGCCATTTGGAGGAACCTTGTTATAGAGCTTGAGCCGCTGCTGAGCTGATGTAATTGCACCTTGAACAGACTGACGATTCACCCTACTTTTGATATTCAAAGCTGATCCTAATTCATCACTAAGCATCTTCGTAACTCGAGGTATTTTATCACGGGGAGGAATGATGAGAGAAATCATACTGGTGCCATTGCCCTTTGCAGCTTCAAGTCCCTTGATCAGTTTCTTAATTCTCCATAGCTCAATGTTCTTATCAGGAGTCTCATGAGCATCGGCCATCATGAAGATGGATCGAGTACGAAAACAGTTGGAGCAAACAATTAACAGCCTGACCTACAACAAAACATTATACACACACAATTAGCACGACGACTTCAAGATCGAACTGAATTTATCAGAAGAAGATAAAGTCACCAAAAACAAAAATTTGAAAAAGTAAAAAACTCAAATACAAAACCCGTACGGGAAGCCAAGCAATTAAAATTGGAAGGAGAGAAATAAGCATTAAGCAAGCAGCATATAATTATATACATGAGACTATTAGATGATATTCACAATCCATCCCTACAAACTTATGGATGATATCTTGCCACAAAATTAGGTTATACTGATCCAGCCAAAAATTAAAACAATTATAGCCATGAATCTTGATTGCAAATAAATTCCTGATCACGTCTACCGCACCCATTCTCGAAATTTATTGCATTCAAAGCCGGCCTTGATGGCAATCGAAACACTATGTGAACATGTTGTACACAATGCTTACTGTTTATATCTGTTATATGCCATGCATGTCGACCATACTGTATATATTTTACTTTCGACAATGTTATTTTTTAGGAACAATATTAGAAAGTAAGAAATTAGACTGCTGAAAAAAAAAAAAAATCCCTAATCAATAATTCAAACCTACGTACATAATCTGAAGAAGAAGAAGAAGAAAATCCTAAACAGAACGACGAAACACAAGAAAATATGAGTAAAAAGAAGAAGAAATTCGAAAAAAGCAAACTGACCGGACGGATACTGATACTAAACGGCGGCGGCGGAGCAGGGAAGAGAGACTCAGAACAGTGATGATACAGACCCAACACCCCTCTCTTTCTCTTGAATTTCTCAGAGCAGTTACGCTCGCCAGAAGGTGTCTCACTCTTTCCTTTTTCCACTCGGAATCCAATTACTTGGTCGTCAAGTCACGGCTGTCACGCGGTAGGTCTCCAACCAAAAAAATAATAATAAAATAAGTCCACGCGGTTGGTTTTCATGCGTGATCCGATGGGTTTTTGGGCCGAAACTGGATGGGCTTTAAAACCTCGGGCCAGTCAAATAAACCCATTTCAAAGAGCTCACTTTTTTTTTTTTTTTTAATCTAATTGGAAACAATTTTTGTTTATTTATTTTAGATCAATCTAAACTATTTTTTAGTTAATTCTAAATTTTTCATTAATTTCTTGCCAGGAGGATCCTCGTCGGATCCTTATTGTGAGGATCTCGGGGAACCTCCAATTACATCCGTTCATCGTACATCGTGTGATCAGAAATCGTTATAAATTTTTTTTATTTAAAATTGAATATAAACAATACTAACAAAAACTGGCTGCATGATGTACGATGAACAGATGTGATTAGAGGATTGGGCGAGGATCCTCTCTCAATTTTTGGGGCTACTCAAGACAAGTTGGTCATGTTCTTGCCAACGCGAGAGTTTTAAATTATTATTTGATAGAGTTGGACAATTTCGGGGATTAAAGGGAGTATATATGTAATTAAGCATTTAGTCTATCTCCAAGTTTGAGTTTCAGATAGTAAGTGAGATCAAGTTTGAATTTTAGAGAGATTTAGCCTTTAGAGTATCCACTCATATGTTCTCTTTTAAAATCAAATTTTAGCTTAAAATTTAAATTTTATTTTGGATGTAGAAGTTCCCTATAAAAATTTTAAGGCCATCGTGCCATTGAATCTAGGGACTAATAATTTTGTTTTAAATTATTATTTTTAGTTCAATTTGATACTTCTTAAAAACTGAAAAATCTTCGATTATCTTATAAATATTTAACACGCATTTCAATAATCATCTAACTTGTACCAATATTCAAGGATTATTGAGGTGAAAATACTTGATTCATAAAAGTCTTGACATATTCTACTTGAGTATACGACAGTTAAAAAACAAGAGTAACTTCAAGTCACACCTCCTACATAAGTACATACGTGCAACGCACCTTGAAGTTGTGACATTTGTAGACACCAAACTTTTACAAGTATGAATCAGAAGTTCAATTATGCAAAAGAAAGTCAAATTATTCTACAAAGAGATAAGTGGATCTAAAGCATTATCTCTTGTTGTGTATAATTGTAACTAACTTGTGAAGAAAGCTCCAATGTGCATACAATTGGGGTACGAAGCTTCAAGTGGGTTGCTCACACAACTTCTGATTAAAAGCACCGGGAGAAAGAAAACCAATAAGAAATTCCAAAGCTCTGCCAAATTGCATTACAGTTTCCAACTTTAGTTTCGTCAACTTCCTCCAGCCACACCACAAATTCAAAAAGCACTTTCCAGATTCTTTATCATATTTGTGAAAAATTATCAAGCCCCACTCACACGAGCTAGTTCCTTACCACCAAAACAAAATTACCACATACCACATAAAGTAATCTTGTGATATCTGTTTGATCAAAATCAAGCTTCTACATCCATTGATCACACAAACATATTTTGGCCTTTCCATACATTTTTAGAGATCGCATTAGAGGATTAATTCTTGTAAAGAATTTACCCCATAAATCGCAACCCTATTCACTTGTTAGATGTAAAATTTTTTATTTCGTACATGTATTTTTCATTAGTTTTCAAGAATTTGCGTGTTTTGCAGTATGTAAGGATGTGGAAACAAATAAAAAAAAATTAACCAAGATTTTCTCAAGCCCGTACAAGATAGAAAAAAAACTAATTAAGAATTGGATAAAAACAGTATTAGTGGTAGTATGAACTATCAACATAAAACTACCCCTTAATTAAAACAAAACCTAATTAATAATTCACGCCAACTGAGGGGAAATCAAGATATTATTCCAGCAGCTCATCAACATCTTGGCAGCTCTGTACCGAATCTGGAACGTCGTTGCAATCATCAAACAATGCCGTCAAGTAATTAGTAAGAAGATCATCGTCGGACCCATCAAAATTAACGTCGCCAAAAACACCCTCCGCCGCGAAATCAATGCTGTCGGCCAAGAAGTTATCGATATCATCAGCAGCGGCAGCACTAACTGGATCGATCACCGTGGAAGAAGTGGAAGATGTAGAAGTAGATTGTTCTGAAGCCTCCGGCATAAACTCCTCGATATAAAACATCACGTCATCCTCAAAACCCTCGAAACCCTTGCTTGGTTTCGACTTCTTGAACGATGTTCGGTGATGCAGCTTCGTGGAACTTTTGGGTCGACGCGGTTTCTGTTCGTCGCGCTCTCTGTTGGACGCTGACTTCACCATTATCGTCGGATCTTCACTCTTCCGTCTACCTACGTACGCAGACAAATCACGAAACACGAACACGAAGAAGTCTGAACTCTCAACAAGCAGAACGAGTTGCCAAGTTTTGCAAAAGTAAACAAAATAGATGGATCGTGTAGGTATATATATAGGAATTAGTAAATATTCTTTTAGGTTTTTTAGATATTTCCACGAAATTTGAAAGACAGTTTCTAATTTGTCTACATTTTTTCTTTTTAATTTCCTAAATTTGGTAGGAAAGTGTTCTTATGTCGTTTTGAAGGAAACTGCACCAATGTCCTTATGTCGTTTGCCGGATACTTATGACGTGGCTGAACTCCATTACTCCAACAAATATAGAATGAGTAATACTATTCATACCATGTTTTTTGTATCACATTTTCATACCACCTTAGGTGGCATTTGATGTAGATAACCACATCATTTGAATTAATTAAAATTTTAAATTTAGCTCATTACTTAATAAACTAATAATTAAGAAAAACTAGTTACTTAACTAATGATTGTGGTATACGAGAAATCTTTTTTCTTGATTTCCTTGGATTTTGCAAATTTTCAAATGATGTGAAACCTTTCTGAGAGCTAGAATAGCCCATGAACACACACTTGGTTGCTTGAGGTTCCAATTTGTCTCGGTGAGCAGCTTGAATATAAACAAAACCAATGCATCCAAATCTTCTAAAGTGTCAGAGATCAATGGTTCTTCCTTTCATGACTTCATATGGAGACCTAGAGTTCAACACACTACTTGGCAAGCTGTTAATTATGTAGGTGGCTGCAAGCATTTCTTGAGACCAAAACCTTTTAGGCACATTCACTTGAAACATTAGAGATCGGGGTTTTTCCAATAAATCTCGATTCTTCTTCTCGGCTACACCATTTTGTTGTGGTGTACCCACACAACTGGTTTGGTGCATATGCCATGTGTGCTTAAATAATTTGACATGATATTGGATGTATACTTAGTGCCATTGTTTGACCTTAATGTGTATTTTAGTAGAGAAATGATTTGTAACTAGCTTGTGAAAATCTTTAAAGGCATCAAACACTTAACTCTTAAACTTCAAAAGATACAACCATGTAACCCTAGAGTAATTATCAACAAAGATAAGATAGTACCTATAACCCTCAACTGATTCAAGCCTAGAAGGACCCTATACATAAGAATGAACTATTTCAAATAACTTGCTAGTTCTAGACTTGGATGTTACAAAAGGAAGCCTAGTGGCTTTTGAGAGTTGACATGTTTCACAATCATGGGAATCTTTACAAATATTTGGAAACAAAACATACAATATTGGTTACGAGGGGTAAGCTAAACGTTGATGCCAAAGTTGGTGTTCTTGTGCAATGCTTAAGCTGACAATAGACTCTTGGACAACATTGACATCCTTTGATAGATAGTACAAACCATTCAAGTAGAACCCTTCACCAATCTTCTTCTTGGTTCCTTGATCTTGAAAAACAACATTGGGTGAAAATTGCAAGGCAATCTAGGGTATTTGTGATTCTTCCAACTGACAGAAGTTGGAAAGGGAAAAAAGGAACAAAAAGTTCAGTTGACTTCACCCTATCACCCATTAAACTGATTTTCACTTTGCCTAAGACACGCTCCCCCTTACCATTAACTATAGACACATGTCTAGCTTCTTGTAAAGGCTTAAAATCATGCAAGCTAGAAGATTTACAGGTCATTTGGTTAGTGGCAGCAGAGTCTATAATCCAACAATCATGAAAAGTATTTACATTAAGAGCTGTTGAGAGAGCACTTATAATACCTGGGATATCTCCTTTCTGCACACTTTCTGAATCTACCAAAAAATTGGCAAACTGGCCAAGTAAAGTTGTCGGATTCTTAGTTGCTTTGTCTTCACTCTCAAAACTTCCTCTCTTTCTTTGGATATAAGCAGCAAACTCATTAATTAAGGCAGCTGGAATTGAGGTGAAGTTTACCAGTCCATCAGTTGGTGTGCTGGTTGCATGGTATGCTTTGGGTGTTGAGGGACCCTTGGCATCTCTGGAGAACTTGTTCTCTTTCTCAAACTTTGGTCTCAGTTTTGGGTGTAAAATCCAGCACTTTTCTCTCACATGCCCACTTCCATTGCAGTAGGTGCACTTCCATTCATGCCATTCTGATCTTTTTCCTTTGAACTGCTGCTTGTCTCCAAGCTTGTGGTTGACAGAGAAAGCTCTAGCCTTTGAGTTATGCTTGATATCAACTTCCATCACTTTCCTGCAAGTTTCATCTCGTTGGACAGCATAGCACACACTCACAAATGAATGAAGCTCATGAGTCATTAGGAGATGGCGGCGAAGGTTTTCATATTCAGATCCCAAACTAGCTAGGAGTTGGAAAACCTTGTCTTCATCAACTCTCTTTAAGAGTATAACGGAATCAGTAGTATGTGGACGATACAGATTGAGTTCATTCCACATAGTCTTCAAGCTCCCAAGGTGTTGAACAAAGGCTTGATCACTTTGCTTCATACTAGCAAGGTTCTTTTTTAGTTGGAAAACTCGAGTAGCATTGTTTAGGCTTCCATACATCTCTTTGATGGCTTCCAAAAGAAGATGTGAAGATTTTGAGTACCTAAAAAGCTCAGATAACTTGGGCTCCAGGAAGTTGAGAACCCAGGACATGACCAACTGATCATTACACATCCATGCATCGTACGTAGGAGAGGTAGATGCATGAGGTTCAATGTTACCATTGATGTATCCCAACTTCGATCTTCCTCCTAGGGCAAGAGTCACAGCCCGAGATCAAGAAAGGTAGTTGAATTCATTTAGCAAAACTGAGCATAGCTTTTGATTTGGAATGATTTCACCATGAACTACGTTGAGAGATGAAGTAGAGGAACTGGTAGCCTTTGAAATAATCGGATTGTCTTCTGCCATAATTTAAAAAAAAAAAAAAAATAGAAGAAAGAATAACAATGGTGAATCAATCAGAGGTAGGTCGATTAAGGTTCATGCTCTGATACCATATTAAATTCTTGCTTAAACTTTTGGTATGTATTTCATCATATATTTGATTTACAAGTGGGGGCTCTTATAGAGAGATCGAGCAAGGCTGAAAGCCTTTGGACAAACTAGGGCAACATACCACTGAAGGAACTAATAGATAAAACAGGTAGCCCTAGAACAGATAAAACAACTAGCCCTAGATGCAAGTTACAAGATAGATTGATTGATTTGTACTAGTTACAAGCAACTAAAGTGGCGGCTGCAACTCAACACAGCTAGAGAGTTGCAGATGCAACTCAAATGCAACTTGGGCCCTTCTGTCCTTCTTTTAACAATATCAAACACCTTCCCTACAATTTTTAGTGTCGAAATTGTAGCGAAACCATAGGCCCATAGCTAAAAAACCTACTTTCTTAAGATTATGAGGTTCATTCAAATGTGAAATCCAATCCTGGAAATACAACATCCCACTTTTCCTCTCTTGGAGATTCCCCAAAATATTCATTCTTAATTCTCACACATCCAAAACAAGATCAGGGCTAATTTAGTAATATGACTCATTTACAAATAACTAATTTTATTGACTCACTACACATGCATCACTTGTGACATTCTCCTAGTTCTTTCTATAGGAGAAGGGGGTTTGTGTCAAGACACTATGAGATGTGAGCTAATAACTAAGAGCATCTCTAAACAATAGCAAAATATCTTGGAATGAGCATTTTCATTTTCAATGGTAGGGAAGTCTTGTGAAACACTCATTTTAATTGAAAAACGTAAAAATGTAAATTTTTTTACACCTTCAGGAGATGGACCCCTCTATATGAGAGAAAAGTACCTGGAATCTCAAATTTTCATTTCTCCATTAAAACTCATATTTACACATTCTAAAAATGCAAAATAAGATATAAATCTAACCTTTATATCTCAAATTTGCATCTCTATATTGAAAATGCTAGAAGAATGCCACTATATTGTGAACTAGTGGCAAAGACTTCTACTAGTTTGATAATCAATTCATTGTCCGTAATATTTTAGAGAACAAGGAAATATAGAGAAAAACGAAAGAGATGGGGAGGAGAAATCAAAATGTATTTTTGTTCCTATTTGAGTGCCTATTTATAAGTGTAGGATTTACATAAAAAATGTCCTAACTAATTACATATTACATTGACTCTAAAGTGAACAGCCACATAATAAATATTAATTACAACAATAATTGTTTTATTTTTTTCAGAAGAAAACTGATATTCAAAGAGAGAAAGAAAAAAAAAAAAAAACAGATTTTAAAATCAGGACTCCATAAAATCAGTTTCAGATTTAATTTTTCATTTTCACATTTTCTCTTGTTTCTATACCCAAAGTATCAATCACTCTTCCGTCCCAAAATCCAATATATGGGATCTCTTGACTTCGATAAAATATCGCTCGACTTTTACATTGCGGATTCAGTGATTCAGTCTCAAAAATTATCACTGAAAAAATGTAAAAAAAAATCACTTGTAATCTCATTGCTTCGTGACGAAGAAACAATGCTGTTGAGTTTGGATTTATATATCATTCCTTCGGAAACATGCAAGCTTAACCAATGGCCTTTTAAGATAGTCGGATCCAATAATTTGGTTTGGTTTGTAGTTTTTTGCGGATTTGGAAAAAGAATAGCAGGTAGTTAAACATCTGATAACTGACAAGTTAAAGTTTAGATTGTTTCTTCACAATGAATTGAGCTAAGCTCAAAAGAAACAGTTTCTCCACAAATTCATACATGAAAAGGTAATGGCAAATATCACCCCATGTTACTACCAACAGAAAATGTTGCTTACTATATTTTGAAGAGAGTATAGCAGGTAGGCAATAATCTGATAAGTAGTGTCATGTTCTTGCGTCTCCCTAGGCCTCATAACTAGTGGCAAATGTATATATTTTGAAAGGGTAAGATATGTTGGATTTTTAGATCGTCGAGTTCGCTTCATTCTAACGACACCGATACTGTTTCCAACTTTAACACCTGCCCAATCCGTCAGGTGTGGGGTTTTACCACAAAAGATCTCGATATTAGTTAAAGTAGGGTAATCCTATTTAAACCCATTGGATTTCTTTGAACCCCGATGTGGGACTTTAACAAGATATGTTTTAGATAATTCATGAATTCATATTCAAAAAGCGCATATACTTTACTAAGGAAAGGCTGATTTTACCTTCTTGATATCCAGCGACATTTGGAATAAACGAGGCACTTCTAGCTCGATCTCTAGCTTCATATGCTCAAATGTAACAGCAGGTTATCATATAAGGATTCCTATTACACCAATTCCAATCAAAATTAAAATTCAATAACAACACATATAATAACCGAAAATCCGCAGTGAGTATGCTAACAATATAACTTTCCTACCACTAATTTCTAGAAAGGCATAGGATCATAGATTCATATTACCTCTTCGAAACGCTGAACTGTAAGTAATGTCCTGCCTGTCACAGTCATACCACACAGTTTCATCAAACTTCAGAACAAACCACTTTCTTCAACAAAAACCTCAAATTTCTATAATTCCAAATTGCCAAACCAAGAAAGCTCAAATTTTTTAACACTTCAAAATGACCAAACTAAACAAGTCTACAATTTTGATACTTAAACTGATGAAATTCTCAAATGGGCAATCATCAATCAAGGCAAAAACAAGCGGAAGGAGAGTTAAATGGGCAAAAGGGAGCTGACTCATGTTGCGGTGTTGGTCGTAGTCGATGCCCATCTCAACGAACAAGTGGTTCATGGTTGGCGTTGAAGCGGTGGTCTCACTCAGCTGCTGGACAGCTCCATGGTGGCTTTGATTTAGTGTGGAATTGGAGGGTTTGAAGAGAGGAAAATAGAGTTGGTGCTCTCTCATTTGTGGGTCTGGGAATTGGGCAAGCAGTAAAACAAATATGAAGGATAATTGTCTTTTTTTTTTTTCTTTTTTTTCTTTTTTTTCATTAAAGGCCTAAAACCTTTTTTATGAAACGACTTTGTCCTAGTTATGATTTTTTATTACCAGGTCCAAATGACGTTGTCTTGGCTTGGAGAAAACAAGTAGTCCTGCTAATTTCCTAGAAAAAAATACAAAGTAATCCTGGTACGTTTTCCAACCGACTAGAGGGATGGCTAGTCGTTCCTGCTTCTTTTCTGGCTAGAGTAAGGGCGGCCGCCTTTCCTTGTGCCTCTATAACTTTGCCTTTGTTCATAACGATAACATTTTAGCATACTCCAATATCTTAACTCATTGTGCTAAAACGTAAAAGCAATCAATTAACAACAATATACTTTGTCCCATGTTTATAGAACTAGCTAATTCTTATAAACTAGTCATACTATTCTGTATAATTTTATATGGATAGGGAAAATGGAATTAGCATTGAACTAGAAGGCATTCATATATTGTGAGGAAGGGATTTAGCATGGCTAATGCATTTTGTTACTTGGATAGCATGATAGGCTTCAAAGTAAGATTTGTTGGAAAGTAGGGATGGGATCAAATGGGTATGGGCTTTTTTTAATTTTTTAATTTTATTTTTCTACTAGAACCCATTACACCCATCTCTCAATGGGCTGGATATGTCCATATCCATAGGCCCCAACACACTGGACCGACCTTGGAGAGAATTTCCATCAGGAGATGAAGGCATGATTGCTTGCATTCTCACATTCATTTCATGTTATAATTTTGGGTAAGTATGCTCATATCAACAGAAATCAACATAATGAGCACAACAGGAAGATGTATACCAATTAAAAAGTATTTGATCAATTTTTCTTGAGTATCTATAAACATTTAGCGCTGACATATATTTGACCGTTAAAATAGATCTAACGACTTTAACTGAGTAACTCAGGATAGTTGAATCAAATTCAACAGTCAAATTTGTGTCGCCACTAATTGTTTGTAGATACTCAAGAAAATTGATGTATGATGTCTATGTATAAGTAAAATCACAAGCACAACATTCCCTACATCAATATGGCACTATTGCCTTAAAAGTAACTAGATTGAGCTTGCAATAACTCTAGTTGCGCCAGTAATTTTGCAGTGGTTGATTTCAATCTGGAGTCACCATGCTGCGCTAGATCAATCAGCACTACCTGAGCAGACTCCGCGTATGTCACTCGGTGTTCCTCAACTCCGAATATCTTCTCCAATATCCACAGTGCTTTCTCTTGAGCCTTGATGCTCCCGGATTCGAGGACTTTTATGATGGGCTGAATTCCTGACTTTTTGGCTATGTAATTGCTTCCGTTTTCCCAAATGTCGTCGTGCAAGAGGGTTGCAAGGACACTCAGTGCGGCTTCATCCGCTTCCCTCTCATCACCTTCCAATATTTGGATTATAGGAGGGATAGCACCTGCCTTGACCAAACAAAATGTGCTTTTCACAAAGCATTTTCCATCATGAACTTCACAAACAGCATCTTGAGAAGGAGGAACGCACAACCACCTTGATTTCCTCGACTTCCTTAGAGATGATGAATTCTGTGAAAATTGAGCTAGTGACGTTGCAGCCCTGCATTTAGCAACAGGCGATCCACTCGAGAGTAACTTTACAAGCAAAGGAATTACACCTTGTTCTGCTGAATACAGTTGTAATTTCTTATCAGAAGGACTTGTGAACCGAATCAATAGACCTGTAATGCTTTCTGCTAACCAGCATGTCTCCTGTGTTACAATTTCGGATCTTGGATTCATTATGGATACCATTATCGGTACCAAATTCTCTCTCTTTAATAACTCCGTCACCTTCTTGTCACTAATGGGAAGATGGCTAAGTATGCCAACTGCAGCAGCTTTTTCACTGTCAGATGTTGATGTTGAGATGATATTGATGATTCTTCTGACATAGGTTTCTCCTAGTTGGTCTGTCAACTCTTCTGTTAAATCTTTTGAAAGAGTGTAAAACAAATTCAAGGCACTGCTCCTGATTTGAATGTTAGTTTCCATCAGGAAGGGTAGGAGAAGCTGAACGGCACCATTTTCTTTCATCCTTCTTCTAACTTTTCCTGCTCTGGAATGAGAGGCAATGCTATTAAGTGCTTGTAATAGGTGATTTTGAATTACCGGACTGGTGAGATTTAAAAGTGAGAGCATCTGCTGAGCCACATTTGAGTTCACAAGAATAGATTCTGATTGAGCAATCCTTGCAAGAATTGCTGATGCAGGCTCCCGAAGAGTCATCAGTACTGATGTCACAGAAAAAAGGAGCTGAAGCAAGGATGCTACGATGCCTGAACTGATCAACCGCTGGATATTTTCTGTCAGGTTTGACAGTTTTTGCAAGGCACTTAAAGCAGATAATTTGGCTTCGAGCTTGCCTACACTAAACATTCTGACAAGGGGTTCAATCGCACCATTTTCCCCGAGGGAAGCTCTACTTTGATCTGTGAGCTCCATCCTTGAGAGTGCTGTTGCCATCAGGATCTTACTCATGTCCGAACCTGCAAAGACATGATATGGATAGTTTGTTAAGTGCCCCGAAATTTGCAGGATGGTGGAGGTTAAACCTTACCAACAAGAAAATGGAGATTAAAAGACCATGATCTCTGTAATGTTCATTGACAAAACAAAGTTGATCTATACAAAGACACATTTATGTGCTGAATGCCTCAGCTGTATCACTGTAAGATGTATTACAACGAAATTGTATCCTACTAAATTTGCCGGTTCAGCTTGAACGCTAAGACCATAAACGGGAGGTCAAATCCAAATTCGAGGTGAACTGTGATTATCGTTTGGTTAATACCCTGATTGAAATTAAGCATACGAAAAACAAAACAAAAAAACTAATTTCGCTCAGCTATAAACCACAGATTCAAGCAAATTACACAAATAATCAGTTTTTCAGGGTTACAGTTTTAGATTCTACTGCCCTGTGGTTAGATAATCATCAAAACAAAAGGAGCTGCAAAAGTGAGAGGAAGCTTTGCATCACCTTCTTTTAGGTACTGCACTAGCGGCTCAAAGTAACCGGCCTCTGCCATATGAAGTGCATTCTGAGTATTGCTAGACAATGCATTCAACAACTTCCCTGCGTTATGTGAAGCGACACGATCATCCCCATTTAACAAGGCAACCAACATAACTATACACCCTTGAATCCGCCCAAGCCGGCGCCTGACTGACTGAAGATCCGAGAGATACAGCAACAACCCCACAGCTTCTTTCCTTTCTTCTTCATCTCGTACCAATGATTTCACGATCGCAGATAAAAAACCAACATCTGCCATTTTCTCCTGCACACTACTTTATAAAGTGAGATAACAAATTCACATGGAAATCATAAATTTAAAATCAAGATTGATATGAACACAAAAAGAAGAAAATTACCTTATTATCAGCATTATCTGAAGCAAGGCTGCTTAACAATCGAATAATACATAGCCGATTATCTGAATCACTCGAACTCAACCGATTAAACAGAATCGGAATAACACCTTCATTAGTAATCCATTCATCTCCAACCCTTTTGTCTCCAATCAAATCATTCAATTCCAAAAGTGCAAATTTAAGCTGTTCATCATCACCATACTTAATTTGCAAAGAAACATCATCAATACCAAAAGAAACCCTTTTCTCCTCCTGTATTTCCTCTTCCACTTCCACTTCCATTTCCAACTCACTAACAAGACCAGAACCATAACTAGTGCTCGCAAACGAACTCACATCGAACCGTGTACTTATCAAATCCTTGTGTAAGCCCCCAATCTTGTGCTTCAAATCTGCAGACACTTCTAGACTTGCCAAGAGTACTAACCCTAATGATCTCCCAAGATCATGAGCTACATCCTCAACTTGTCTAACAAATGATTTTGTCTCTTGGGTTTTCAGCAAAGCCTTGGCTCTCTTGAGCTCTGACCCAAGAGACTCAACAGCTTTTCTCACTGGTTGGTGATTAAAAAACTTGGTATTCTCCATTAATCCATCAAGAATTGGAGCTAATTTCCCAACCAAGATTACAAATTCAGTCACCACTTCTCTTTGGGTTTCTGAGTTTTGAGCTAAAGAACTCACCTCAATCACCAATGCTTTAATCTCCATCACAAGTTCTCTAAAACCTCTCTTCTCCTCCATATTCTTCCTCTCTCCTCACTGCAAAGAAACAGAGCAAATTAACAAAGATACACCCAAGAGAGAGATTTGTGACGCTACAGACGGTTCGAATGGTCGAAATATATAAACGAATGGGAACACAGAGAAGATACAAGGAAAAGGTATTGAAATCGACTTGCAAAGCTAAAAAGACTTGAAATGTTGATTTCTTGGCCGTCTTGAATGGGGAAATAGTGAATGGCAAGAAGGCTTGGAAGTTTGCAGTTTGGATTTATGTGAAGAGGTATCAAAAGGGTCAGCGTCAGTCTGCTTTGACTAGGCTGCTAATTAGTTATTAATGTAATGATAATATCTCCCCCTTCTAGTTGTTGTTCTTACACCATTGAAAGAAAATGGTGGAATGCAGGAGAAGCAGTCAAACGTTGGCAATTACTTCTCCGCCTGTTTTTGGTTCTCTCATTCTTTTTCCATTTGATTGCTTTGTTGGTTTTGTTATACTATAATTGTATTCTTTACAAAAAAATAATTATATAATATATATATATATATATATATATATTTTTAAAAGAAGTACGTCATTGAGGTTTATGTTTGCATCAAGCCGCCGGAGCTTTATAAACTTTAATGTGGCTTTGAATGTGTAAAGGGCAGTTTGTGAGGTTTCGTGGGTCAACTGCTACGTATGTGGCTGCTTTACCTGATAGATTTTTCAGTATGACCATCATATACATTACGTGTTTTTATATAAATTATGAGATATGTGTATTAAAAGGTTAATAACTTAAAACTTTAAATTTTTCACCACTTATATAAAAACATGTGGTGTATTATTTATGTTCCCGTCATAACTAAAAATTTCTCGCTTTACAGAGTAGTTTACTAGAAAGAATCCAAATATCTCGTTGGTAAATATTCTATGGGAACTTGTGAACTCGTTACTTTGAGTTTTGACAAATTGCTTTGATTCTCATTTCTTTCACTTTAGCAATTGAGAAATGTTAAGGAGACTCAAAAAATCAACTCATGTTTTTAGTACAATATTTCATAATATTGGTATAGAAATTGACGTTATATTGTGATGTGGCAGATAATCCATGAAGAGTCATCTTAACATCTCTCTAAGGGCTGGTTTGGTATTGTTATGCTTTGAAAAAAAACTGATTCTGCTGTGCTGTGAGAATAAGCGGCTGTGAAATAAATCAACAGAGTGTTTGGTAAACTTTTTTGTAAAAGTGTTTTTGAAAGAAAAAAAACAGTATTATAGTGTTTGGTAAACTTTTATGTAAAACAGATATGAAAAAAACCGATTTTTCAAAGCTGGGTTTTGTAAACTTTTATGTAAAACAGCAGAGTGTTTGGTAAACTTTTATGTAAAACAGTATTATAGTATTATAGTATTACAATAATACGTATATAAGTTTTGTCCCGTCCAACTAGGCCTGGCAATTTCTGACACGACCCGATAACCCGACACGACACGACACAAAATTAACAGATGTTTGGGTCGACACGATAACGAATCGGGTCGTTATCGGGTAACCTGATAAGCACCTGTTAAGATAACGGGTTGGTTCGGGTATACACGTGGGTAACACGATACACGATAAGCAGAATATTATTTTTATAATTTTATAACCCTAAAAAAATACTGTAATAATTATATACATTAATTTTACAATTTTATACCCCTAAAAATTATAATAAATATATATATATATATATATATATTAAATTAACTATAAATTTTATAATAATTATATATACTATAATAATTATACCCCCAAAATATTAAGTCTATCTATAATAATTATATATATATATATATTAAATTTTATAAAAACTATAATAATTATTAATTAATAATTTAATATGCATGAATATGATGCATTGCATTGCATCCATTGAAATTTGATGTAATTTGTTTCCATTCAAATTTCAATAATGAATTTCTTGCCGTTGCCAACTTGCCGCCCTTTTTGAAAAAAAAAATGGAGGGAAAATGAAAATGTTAAGAAAAGTTGAAAATGAAACAAAAAAGTGAGGGAATTAGGGAAAGATGTTGGAGGGAAAAGTGAAAATGATAAGAAAAAGTTGAAAAGGAAACAAAAAAGAGAGGGAAAAATGAAAATTAATAGAAGTGGTGAGAAATTTTTTTTTTTTTTTTAAGTTATTAACTTTTTATCACACACATGACTGTCATGACATATCTCACTATTTTTATAATGACACACGTGACACGTGATGTATGTACTATTCCGTGTACCAGTCAATTATAATTTATACGTACAAAATAAATAGATTTAAATCTACTTAATAAATATATATATACACACACACACACACGGAACTTGATTGATGGCATACGAATTCTCCAAAACTAATTTCAACGATCCCAACCGTCAAACTTGTTTGTATATGCTTTGAGATCACATCAACAAAAAATCATAAAAAATAAACATTCAGAGATCAAGTAACGGGACAAAGCTTTTCAACGGTTATAAACGAAAAATCATGATTTAACAGTTATTTTAACTCCGATTTTGATGATTGTTTATAACTACACTCCTTGACCCTATATGAATACAATGAATGAATTCGATCTTCAATTTAAAATATTTACACAAGTGGATACCACAAAATCTTATGTTATACTTAATGAAAGTATAAATAAACTCTAAGTGTTAGTCAATCTATCGTTTTACAAATTCTCCAAAACTAATTTCAACGATCCAAACCGTCAAAATTGTTTGTATATGCTTGGAGATCAAATCAGCAAAAAATCACAAAAAAAAAAAAACATTCAAAGATCAAGTAACGGGACAAAGCTTTTCAACGGTTATAAACGAAAAATCACGATTTAACGGTTATTTTAACTCCGATTTTGATGATTTTTTATAACTACACTCATTGACCCTATATGAATACAATGAATGAATTCGATCTTCAATTTAAAATATTTACACAAGTGGATACCACATATCTTATGTTATACTTAATGAAAGTATAAATAAACTCTAAGTGTTAGTCAATCTATCGTTTTACGAATTCTCCAAAACTAATTTCAACGATCCAAACCGTCAAAATTGTTTGTATATGCTTGGAGATCAAATCAGCAAAAAATCACAAAAAAAAAACATTCAAAGATCAAGTAACGGGACAAAACTTTTCAACGGTTATAAACGAAAAATCACGATTTAACGGTTATTTTAACTCCGATTTTGATGATTTTTTATAACTACACTCCTTGACCCTATATGAATACAATGAATGAATTCGATCTTCAATTTAAAATATTTACACAAGTGGATACCACAAAATCTTATGTTAATATAAATAAACTCTAAGTGTTAGTCAATCTATCGTTTTACGAATTTTCCAAAACTAATTTCAACGATCCAACCCGTCAAAATTGTTTGTATATGCTTGGAGATCACATCAGCAAAAAATCAGAAAAAAAAAACATTCAGAGATCAAGTAACGGGACAAAGCTTTTCAACGGTTATAAACGAAAAATCACGATTTAACGGTTATTTTAACTCCGATTTTGATGATTTTTTATAACTACACTCCTTGACCCTATATGAATACAATGAATGAATTCGATCTTCAATTTAAAATATTTACACAAGTGGATACCACAAAATCTTATGTTATACTTAATGAAAGTATAAATAAACTTTAAGTGTTAGTCAATCTATCGTTTTACGAATTCTCCAAAACTAATTTCAACGATCCAAACCGTCAAAATTGTTTGTATATGCTTGGAGATCACATCAGCAAAAAAAAACATTCAGAGATCAAGTAACGGGACAAAGCTTTTCGACGGTTATAAACGAAAAATCAAGATTTAACGGTTATTTTAACTCTGATTTTGATGAATTTTTACAGCTACACTCCTTGACCCTATATGAATACAAAGAATGAATTTGATCTTCAATTTAAAATATTTACACTAGTGGATGTGGATATCACAAAATCTTATGTTATAATTTATATACTTAATAAAAGTATGAATCAACTATTTGGAAAAGGAGGTAATATATTTTTATATGGTATAGTATTATTATTTTATTTCTTTTCATAATTATTTTGTTTAACTTTTCATAATTGAATGATTTTTAATGTTTGCTTTTTCTATACTTAGTTTATGCGGAAGAGAGTTCTGACGTGAAAAATCTTACTGAAAACATCTTCAACATAACTCTTGAAGGCAATAGATCAAGCCAAAGTTCCAATACAATTTTATGATGATCGATGTAAATTGAAGGTTTTGTAAATGGAGGTGTAAACTTTTGAGAAAGACTTACAATCTTAAAAACAAAAACTCTTTATCCTTGCACCTTTAATATTTGTAATAGATTAGTAGTGTATGTATTATTTTTTTTATTAGGCTTTTATTTTCGAGTGTAGACATAGTACTTGAACGAGAAATGTTTTAATGTTTTGAAGTAATATTTATGTGACAATGTGTGATATGTGCAAATTTTTAAAAAATATATTTTTTTCTTAACGGGTTGGGTCACTTTACCCGTTGGGTAAAGTGACACGACCTGTTAAGGACCCGTTAGGATAACGGGTGTGACACGACACGACCCGTTAAGATAACAGGTGTTACATGAAAACGACACGAACACGATAGACACGACCCGTTTGCCAGGCCTACGTCCAACAACTCTATTGTTCACTTCTATTACACGTGATTGACTAATAAATTCTTTTTTCCAGTTTTGTCATACTTTGTTTTTAATGGAAAAAAACAATCTTTTTTTTTTTCTTTTTTATAAAAGAATGGTAATGAATTAGGTGAGTCCAACTACGTATAAGATTTGGTCGTCGAATTACAATAGTAGTCTTCCTCTCTAAATCTGAACAACACTATTGGAAAGAACCAGAACTCCAGAAATAGTCAGTAATTACAAAACAAGCTACTTTTTCCCACTCATAATGATTAAAACCCCTGATAGAATAACTGCGTCCCCTATCTAAGTTGATATCTCCCTACTCATTAATGAAAAACTATACATGCACTAAAGCATACGCACAAGATAACAAGCAAGTAGCATAATTCTAGAGAGTAAGGAGTTATTCTCGAAGTTTGACTAATTGTTTCTTATGGCAGTCGCTCAATTTCTAGAAGATCTGCTTTTAAAAGACTCAATACATATTCTAGATACTATTGTGATTTGATTTTGGGTGCGTTACTTTCGAACTTACTTGAATTTCAAATTGTTTGTAGAGCGTTCGCGTGTATCACTCAAATATGACAAATTTCGTTTGGACTTTCTTCGCATTATTATTGTGTGAAATGTAAAGGTTTGAATGAAAAGTATGAAGGTTTGGATTACACCATGGAGTAAGGTAAGGGATTAAAATTCAAACCGATTCCGTGTTCAATTTATTTCAATACTAAATGGAGTCCCCACATTAAATTGTTTTGAAACTCTGGACCAAATTTTCCAATTAGTTACTTCCATGCATGCATGTCCCAAATACTATTTATATTGATGATTTTATAGGCTTGAGGTTTCTTTAAGGGCTGTTGGGACTTGATTCTAAATAAAATAGGACCATGTATTTGTTATGCGTATATATATGTATAAAACACGGCACTTGGCGTGCAACACTTCATGGGCTATAGACATGCTTGCAACACTAACGTGGTGGTTAGTTTGCTACTTTGGTGGTGAATGAATTGACACGTGTATTTGTTGTACTTATTGGTTCTTCACAAAATGGAGAATATGAGTGTTCTTGTGTTTTGTATTAGTTTTTGCTAGATACCCTTCTGGGTTTCTCCAAAGACTTGAACTTGCTTCTTTTTCTAGCTTACATTTTTAAGAATGAGTTTAGTATTTATAAGTGATCGAGTCTTTGTATCCTCAATATGAATCCGTAATTTGTGGGAGTGAGTTTTTATTTAGTTTAATTCAAGCTAATTGATTTAATTTAGTTTTTGATTAAATCGAAATCTTTGGTTTAAGGAATTAACCCATGATTGAAAATTTTGGACCTTGGTTGTTTTGCCCTCTTCTTAGACTTGATGTGCTTTGTTTACGGAGCTTCAAATATTGGCAAGTGTTGCTTCTAATAGCCCACTTTGCTTGATGAGTCAGGTGCCACATGTGTTGTGTAGAATCCGTGATTTTTTTTTTCTTCAAGTACATCGATATTTTTACATTAAGAGGAGAGGGAGTTTGGCTAAGCCACACAATGGGCAATCTAATTTGGTATCGAATTAGTCATCTATGAGATTCGAACCTAAGACCTCCCACTTTCATATGAATAGGAATACCATCAAATCGTAATACTGGGTAGCATACTAGTCAAATGGACCAGTGAGCTTTTACTAGTCAAATGGTCAAATTTTATTGACCATCGCAATTCCGATGTCAACACTCATCTTATCAACCTTTTCTTTTACAAAGTCTCAAATAATCTCCTTTAATTATGAGATCCCTCAAATAATTTTATTTTTCTCAAATAATATTATTTGAGGGACACCTTTACAAGAATCACCTCACATTGTTTTTTCAATAATCCGAGCCTTTTTTTTTTAAATATCTTTTCTTAGTTGACACGCCCCAATCCAGATATTCAAATAACACCTGGATGACACGTGCTGGCCGACACCCAACGGTGATGAAAGCTATGAGTGTGTGAAACTGTGGGATATAATGGAATAAGAAATTCAAAAACTATGCAAGCAGTAACATTCACAAAGCAGATGCAACACATAACAAAACATAAGTAACTGTAATCCCATTTAAACACAAAAGAAATAGAGCATTCAACGTTCACAAATTTGAATAAAGATACGTAAATATGTTCAGAGCATACCACTACACGGAAGTGCTAGAGAAAGTAAGACATCAAGTAACAAATGATCATAAAAGGAAGCCATACTCAAGAGGAGGGATGCAAGTCACTGGTAGGGAAATGCCTCGATGCTCGGATCGTACTCTTCGTCACTATGTCCTGAAGGGGCGCAAAACAGAAAAGGTGAGTGGACCATAAATTATATTAATACTAATAATACAAAAACCAATTTATTTCTGAACATACTAACCCTCTGTTTTGAAAATATATATAATACTACATAATAGGTTTTTCAGAAAGCATAAGCATGCCATGAAATCATTCGTAAAATGGTGCAATCATTGCCCGAAGGGAAATCCATGAATCCAATCAATATTGTACTCTCTAGGGGTAGCATAGTTGCCAAAAGGCAGTATATGTCCATCACCCGAATGTGAAGCTGTACGACACTGGGTTATACTAGTGAAGAAACATGGTAGGCTCCATTACCCAAAGGTGAAGTTGTACGGCTCCGGGTTACCCTGGAGAAGAAAATATATACATCACACACTAACACTAGTTGTGGCTAGTGAAGCTGTCCGACACTGCTTTCGGCAGTGAAGCTGGGGGTATAATATACACTACTCATCAACTGTGTCATATGGCTATAGACATCTAATACCCATGTTGTGTGATGTGTTGTATGATAACCCACTAGATAAGTACCGAAAACATACCTTGAAATTCTCATATCAAATCCCCGGAGCTCAAAAGCTCAAACCTCGTCTCATAAATCCATAGTAAGTCATATCCGTAAATCCATGGAATCTCATATTCGTAAACAAGAAAAATTAATCATATTCAAAATCCATAGAAATTCATACACACAATTCCAATAATTCATAACCTTTAGTAAAACGTAAATTTGATAAATTATAAATATTCCGTAAAAGCAATTTAAAGAAATCATAAATTCTCCGTAAAACATATTATAAAACATTCTCAAATCATGAAATATGAAATGCATGCTAGGCTGATATTTTATAAAAATATGTGAGTTTAGAAGGGACCTCGGGTTCCCCCACGCCTGGCCTTTTGGGCCGCTACCCTGTAGCGGCTCTCACCTTATTTGTTTTGCGCCCCCTCAAGCCATAGCGATGAAGAGTACGACCCGAGCATCAAGGTGTGTCCCTACTACTGACTTGCATCCCTCCTCTTGAGTATGACTTCCTTTTATGATCATTTGTTACTTGATGTCTTACTTTCTCTAGCACTTCCGTGTAATGGTATGCTTTGAACATATTTACACATCTTTATTCAAATTTGTGACTGTTGAATGCTCTATTTTTTTTTTGTGTTTAAATGGGATTACAGTTACTTCTATTTTGTTCTGTGTTGCATCTGCTTTGTGAATGTTACTGCTTGCATAGTTTTTGAATTGCTTATTCCGTTATATCCCCACAATTTCACACACTCATGGCTTTTGTCACCCTTAGATGTCGGCCAGCACCTGCCATCCGTGTGTCATTTGAATATCTGGGTTGGGGCGTGTCATCAATAATTTTGTTTATAAAAATTCACCCAAATTGGAAAACCATTTGGATTCAAATGTAATTATCTTGGTGGAAGCACCGCATTGCAAGCATCATCTATGAAAGAAGACTTGCCTTATCTCTGGCTGAGTCGTTTCTAGGGTCATCAAGCTGTTACCTCCTCCAAACCTAATGCCTATATTGTATTGAAATATGGCACAATGATTTACGACGTGAGTTGAGAAAGCACGATTCTCCCTTTAAATAAAAATATTGATTAATTTCCTTTATTTCAAATCAAGGGGTACAAAGGACTCTCCCGTAAAATATAACTACAACGGAATAATACTCTTTTAAGTACTTAATGTAAAAATACTTCCTCGATAGTATAATATATATAGATGCTTGTTGTAACTCCTCTAGAGTCGAAAGCGACCACCATTTGTTCATAGCCACTCATTACCCTACAATCTTTCTCGTAAGTCTTGTGACATAATACAGGTGGTTGTGTATCAAACATATACTCCTCATAAATCCTGCAACACAATACAGATACATGTATATTAAACAGGTATTTTCTCATTTTTCAGTGAGTCAAATTATTTTTTTATTATATATTCTAGGTCCTATTGTTATAAAAATTGTAAAAAAATTGTGCAAATTGGTCTGGGTACATCATGTGATTGGTGGATGTGAGAGCCATTTATTAAATAATTCAATTGGAAAGGATTTGACGTTGCTGTCAAAAGAAACGCCTGGGATGGGAGGTGCGCATCGGTTGGAAAAAATTTGTTGTTTTTTTATCCTATTTAACATTTTTGACATTTTTTTTGAAAATAATCTTAAATTGTAAGGCTAAACACTCACCGTGTCCTCAGCATGTATACACCCAAAGTGTCCGATGGTTATAACAATGGACTATTTGTGTCATACGGGACACAAACAAGTTGATTAACAACACGCTAAGGCTAAAACACACAATGTCCTTAGCATAAGTACCCAAGGGTCTGGACGAAATAGACTCACATGGATATAACACTACACTATATATAAGGACTAGGGCCATAATATAATCAATGTATCTCAAATTGCATTGATGTGTTAGGATTCATTTTTATTTGGCACCATATTTGTTCTTTTCTTTTTGTTGAAACTTTTATTCTTCATTTAGAGGTCTCTTGCAAAGTTGGGTTCATGAAGATTTTGTTCTTTGTAATTTTTTCGAATCAATAATATGAGATAATTAATGCTATTTCCCAAAAAGAAAATAGTAATTTACAAATTTTCTTTTACAAGGTTCAAACTTGAACCCCTCAAAAGCAGCAAACAAACTCGATCGGTCGCATATGCAACATATGTACGTCCAATCAGTTATATGCGTCATCTTTCACATGAAACTCCGCCACGTACCCACCAGACCTGCCAACTTCTTCACCTCTCTCTCTCTCATTTGCATGCACATCAAACCCCTCTCTCTCCTCCCTCGGAGTTCTTCTCACTCTTCTTCCAACCTCCAACCTCCAACCAAATCAATCTATAACTAGGATAGAGAGATCATGAACCCTGAAAGCCTGATAGCTTCAGCGGCCATAAACATAGGGTTGGCTTTTTTCATCCTCACCCTCTTCTCGGTCCTCAAGAAACAACCCTCAAATGCCCCTATTTACTATCCTCGCCGCCTCTCTGAATCCCACCGCCAGAGCCACCGCCATATTCCCGACTTCGATGATAATTACGCCTCGTCGTCCGTCGGTTTCCGCCGCTTCCTCCCTTCTGTTACATGGATTTCCCGCGCGTTTCGCGTCTCCGAGGATGAAATCCTGCGATCAAATGGCCTCGACGCACTTATCATCATTAGGCTCTTCAAACTCGGGTTCGTTTTATTTTTATGCCTATGACATATTTACTGATTTGTCCACTTAATATAAGTTGGCTAGAAGGATGTGGTCTTCTCTATACTCAAAATCGGATTCTTTTAATTTAGATTAACTTAGTGTAACACGGATAATAATTAAATACATAAGTGAAAGTTCCGCTTAATCTTGAATTCTTAATGTTCGTTTTATTCTTACTAACGTTTTCTGCTTCTGTAAGATATATGGGAGATTAAAAAAATGCATTATTTAATAAAATATGCTGTGAAAACACAAGTTATTGAAAGAAAAGTTAATGCATTGGTGCAAATGGTGGATTGGTGGTTAGAGCGTTCATCTTCAACAAACTGCGTTTCGCGTTCAAACTCTCGCACTCCTTCTAGTGAATATTAGTTTAGAACATCGCTTGTACTCAAAGAAAAAGTTAAGGCATTAGTTAATGAGGAGAAAAGGCAGATTTTTATACGGACTAATATAGTTCTCGTTCTATATACAATACCAATATATAGAACTATATTGGTGTGTACAAAATAGAGGTTGGAGAAATCAAACGCATGATAATTTGAGATTGATTGGGTTCGTTATTTCAGTTATTTCTTTGGCATCTTTGAGTAAAGCATTTGTTGTATAGTTACAAATTGTAAGAATTCTTTTATGGCTACGGATGTACTTATATGAAATGTGAACACTGTAATTAACTATATCTTGATATATTTTTTTCTTTGTAGTATCAAATTCTTTGTGGTATGCTCCCTTGTTGGATTGGCGGTACTTGTTCCAGTAAACTATAATGGCGGTCTTACAGCTATGAGCAACCATACCTTAGATTCGTTCTCAATATCTAACATTAGTCCGGGTTCCAACTGGTGAGACTGTCTTAGTCTTGCAGTTGATTGGATTCTGTCACAATTACTTTCGTTACCAAGTTTTCCAACTTCCACAGGCTTTGGGTGCACTTTTCATGTCTATGGTTTATATCTCTCTATGGCGTATACCTATTGCACAAGGTGAATGTTACACTCTTACAATCCATATATTCAAGAATTAGTTAGTCTCTAAGAATAAGAAGCTATTTGTAATTAATAATGTTTGCTTCTTGGACCCTTAACACTCAGATGAGTTTACGTAACAGGTGACTTCCTGCATCGTTTCTTCTTCAGGAATATAAGGAGATTTTGGCTAAAAGGATTCAGCAACTTCTGAACATTAGGCATCAGCCTAATCAGTTTACTGTTCTGGTTCGGGAAATTCCTTTCTGCAGCGAACACAAGTCTCGTGGATGTTGTGTTAATAAGTTCTTCTCTAAGCATTACCCGTATGTGTATCATTCTTATCAGATTTTGTATGATGGAAAAGAATTTAAGGAGTTGATGGTAAGGCTTGAACATTTTCATCACGTTAGCTCCCTGCATCAGTTTACTATGTTTTTATCCCTTGCACTCCGTTCTTTATATTTCGAATGTGAGATTAGAAATTAGAGAATTAACTTCCTGATAATTGTACGTGTTTATGCCTTCCTGATAATATGAGATATCATGGGATTGTTTGCGAGGAGGGTTAATGATTAAACACATAGTAATAAGGACAATGGTTCATATTCTTGATGAGGGTTAATGGTTCTGTATTTTTATGGTAAATTGTCGAGTGTTAAAATGTGGAACTATGATTTGTTGTTAACGTTTATAGTTCTTATGGTTGATTATCCTTCTTTTAGTCTTACTGTATCATATATTTGATCGTCCTCTAATCAAGATAATATAATGTGAGCCATTGCTGTAACTGAAAACAATTTATGATTGCAGAACCAGGCAAAATCCATTGAAAAAAAGATAGAAGACTTGAGAAAGCGGTTTGTGGTCAAGAAACATAACAAAACCCCTTTGCTCTTGAATCCATCCCATGAAGATTCAGAGAAAATATTAGTCTATGAGGAAAATCTTGAAGAACTTCATCACAAGATACACCAATTACAGTGTGAAGATATGCTCCACGAAAAGGTGATTATCAGTGATACTAGCCTTAATAACCCATCGTATAAAATAGTTTGGGAACATGTATGTTCTCTAGTTATTCATTTGTATATCTATCAGATGCACATGCCAAATAATTTTTATTATTTTAGTAGACTACTTGCTATAAGGAATATGTTCCTTTTCCTTTCTCTCCTCTCTCCACCACACACACCTTACACAAACAATTATAACCATCCTGTCACGCTCCTCGTTGTCTTCCGCTTCAAAACAAAACAAAAATAAAAAAATGTCACAAGTCGTCAGCCTATTGTTATTCCACTAAAAAAGGCCTAATGTTATTGATTTTCTGTAGTTCTTTCCATACCCATAGCTTACTTTCCCTTCATTATTGACAGTCCAGAATCATTTTCTCCCCTATTTTTACATAATCGTATACATTTAAGCAAACTAGACTCCATAAGTAAGTACAATAACCATCCTGAGTTCTTTTATATTTGTAGGAGTTGCCGGTCGCTTTTGTTACATTTAAGTCTCGGTTGGGTGCAGCCCTAGTTGCCCACTCTCAGCAGCACTCCAATCCGCTTCTTTGGATCACTGACGACGCTCCAGAGCCCAGGGATGTATCATGGAGAAATTTGGCAATCCCAGTCAGAGTTTTACCACTCTGCAATTTTGGAGTTATTGTTGCAGCCTCCCTTCTTACAATTTTCTTTGCCATCCCAGTCACTGCCGTCCAAGGAATTGCCAAATTTGAGAAATTAAAGAAATGGTTTCCTCCTGCCATGGCTTTACAGTTGATGTAAGATTTTCCTGTCGTTCTTTTTGCTTGAAAATCATGAGTGCTTGTTGAATCTTTGACTTATGGAATATAGGCCTTAATCATTGTTCTAAAAATCTCCGCCTAGCACTGTCTAGGCCCCGCTTAGGTGCTAGGCGATTGGGCACTGTTCCGATTAATGCCTAGGTATTTGAAAATTAAGAAAGCGCGCCTAGAGCTGCTGAGGCGCCCGCCTATGTTGTGACTCACTTGGACATAAAATAGATGCCTTTCATTTTGCATTTTTTTTTAATAAATTGTAACAGAATTGTTGAATGCTTAAATGAATACACATTATATGCATGTTCCCCATGTTTTAGTTATGTTCCAATACTTTCTAATATATGTCATTCTATTTTGTAGTTTAGAATGAAATTATATATATTTTAAGTATAAACACACTTATTTACACAAAATATAATAGATTTACTTAAATCCGACTAGCGCCTAGCGTCTTTTAGAACTTTGACCTTAATTAATGCAGCAATCTGACTATCAATTCATAACTTTTGGAACATTATATTAAACATTGAAATCACTAGTATAAAGATTTGAAAGAAAAATAGTTTCATCGATTTCATATAGAAGCCAATACATGCTATATTTAACAGTTGGAAGTTTGTTGTTGGTTAACAAAAAATATTCTCTTGAGCTAGCCTTGTAACGAAAGTAGTCCAGACTCCAGCCGTCCAATGAAGCAAAAAGTTGTCCTTAGAATTTTCGTATATTAGTGAATTGAATATTCATGGTTCTGAATTCAGAGCTTCTCTAAGCAAACTTTGTACTGCTTTTGTTATAGCTAGTGTTTATGATTTTGACATCTTAGATAATGTTGATATGTACAGACCAGGGTTAAGCTCTGTCATAACGGGATATCTTCCGAGTGCCGTTCTGAAATTGTTTATCTACATTGTTCCATTTGCGATGCTCGGATTGGCTAAACTATCAGGATGTATCTCAAAGAGCAGGGAGGAGATAAAAGCATGCAACATGGTTTTTTATTTCCTAGTTGGAAACGTCTTCTTTTGGAGCTTGTTATCTGGCTCTTTATTAGATGAAATTGGTGAATCTTTTACTCACCCAAAAGATTTCCCCAGTCGCCTTGCTAGAGCTGTCTCTGCTCAAGTGAGTTGTTCTTAAACTTTGTAATATTCAGTTTACGTATCGTTTTATTTGACTGTCTTCATAATTTTCAAAGATATTTCAGTGTTGCTTTTTTCTTAACCTTGTATAAATTTTAAGTAGTTGTGGATTCTCAGATTATTTTTTATTTTTTCTTTATTGACTTCCACTTTATTTTTTATGTTTCAGGCAGATTTCTTTGTGACATATATTTTGACAGATGGGCTATCGGGGTTTTCGTTGGAGATCCTTCAACCTGGATTGCTTTGTTGGGATGCTATAAGGTCCTGTACATATGGTCGTGGAAAAGAGAAAACTCCTTATCTTTATTCGTTACCTTACTTCAGAATCATTCCTTTGGTCTCGCTGTCTGTGCTGATCGGTACAGTATATGCAGTTGTGGCACCACTTCTGCTCCCATTTTTGATTGGTTACTTCTTGCTCGGCTATGCTGTATTCATAAATCAGGTTAACTTCCCCAATTTTGCATACATTATCAAAGTCTTTGTTATCGTTCCTATGAATATGTCTGTTCATGTAAATTCACTGCTCCTAAATTCTTTTGGTTCGTTTTTTAGGTCTGCTTTTTCATTTCTTCTCCCACTTAACATTTGTAATCTAAACAAAATTACGGAGAAACAACGAGACCAAGATTTTCATCTTCTTTTCAAAAAGTGCTTGCGAATATACTTAATTTATTTTTATGTAATTGGAAGTCATGTGACATCCCACATCGCTCAGGGGAGTGATCCTTAAATATATATTCTCATCCCTACCTAGCACGAGGCCTTTTGGGAGCTCACTGGCTTCGGGTTCCATCGGAACTCCGAAGTTAAGCGAGTAGCGCGCGAGAGCATTCCCAGGATGGGTGACCCATCGGGAAGTTCTTGTGTGAGTTCCCAAAAACAAAACCGTGAGGGCGTGGTCGGGGCCCAAAGCGGACAATATCGTGCTACGGTGGTGGAGCGGGCCCGGGAAGTGATCCGCCCCGGGCCGGGATGTGACAATTTGATATCAGAGCCTAACCCTGGCCGTGGTGTGCCGACGAGGACGTCGGGCCCCTAAGGGGGGTGGATTGTGACATCCCACATCGCCCAGGGAAGTGATCCTTAAATGTATATTCCCATCCCTACCTAGCACGAGGCCTTTTGGGAGCTCACTGGCTTCGGGTTCCATTAGAACTTCGAAGTTAAGCGAGTAGCGCGCGAGAGCATTCCTAGGATGGGTGACCCATCGGGAAGTTCTTGTGTGAGTTCCCAAAAACAAAACCGTGAGGGTGTGGTCGGGGCTCAAAGCGGACAATATCGTGCTACAGTGGTGGAGCGGGCCCGAGAAGTGATCCGCCCCGGGCCGGGATGTGACAAGTAAAATCTATGTAAAAGCTACATTTATCCACTCAATATAGGGTGTCAAATACTTATCATTCTAGAAACATTTTCGCATTTAGATGCAGCCTAAGGTTCAGGTGTCAGAATTTTTATTGGCACCTTTTCGATGCTTTCATTTACTAGCTTTTGAAACCGTTACTTGTCATAGCTCTTAGAAAGCTACCAGCAGCACAAGTTGAAAGGGAATGTGCCAAAATACCTTATCAACCTTACCGTAGGGGAACATGGGTCAAAACAGGCAGTCTAATAGTCAATCTAGTGCCTTTGGGTTGCGGTCCGCCCCGGAGGTTAGACCGCTTGTGTTCAACTACAAGTACTGTATATTATTTGCACCTCTGACTTTAAAAACTTAATTCCTAAAACTTATTTTGTACCAAAGCTGAGCATTTTGTGCACTTTGATATCAAGTACAAGTGTTATAGACTTCTGATATGTTGCAGATTGACGATGTTTATGAGACTATTTATGAGACATGTGGACAGTATTGGCCTTACATCCATCATTATATTCTCGTTGCAATAATTCTCATGCAAATCACTATGATTGGTCTTTTCGGACTGAAATCAAAACCAGCTGCATCCATTTCCACAATTCCTCTTCTGGTGCTGACGTTGATGTTTAATGCATACTGCAAGATGCGTTTTCTTCCCGCATTCCACCTTTTATCTATTCAGGTATATTTCTGAAATTATTTTTGTATATTTAGTGATTTTTGATGGAAACAACACTTACATATTGCAGCATGTTTCTTGAATCAATCTGTTAACTTGCTTTGGATAAAGCCGTCTTTAAGTATTTCCTAGGGTGCATTTTTTTTTTATCAACTAAGAATGATTGAATTTTTCATAGTCTTGAGTTTGTCCAAATTTTTAACTTACATTGAATTGACACTTCCTTTCAGAATGCCAAGGAATTTGATGAATTAGATGAGAAGTGCAATCAGGTGGAGTTTAACTATGAGAATGCTAGCACTGCTTATTGCCCCCCTTGTCTACGTCCCTTGAATTGCATGGAACCAGGGTCAAGCCACACACCGCCCTTAACTACTTCATCATCTTTTTAAACTCAAGCTCCCCCAATACTCCTCTTTTTTCGATGTGGAAAATCAGGTGTAACTGCTTTTTACGTGTTTCATCACCAAGTCAGAAGCTTCTCGCAGTGCAAGGTATTGACACATATAGCAAGGCCCAGAGACAGAAATAGATATATATAGCTGCGTTCAGATTGGTTCTGCAGTACATAGGTAGGTGGAAATATGTACTCATCCTATTTTGATAACGTCAATCTTCCGTAGCGTAGTAACAACATTGATGATGTGATCAAGTTAATTCCTTGTTATAGTTGAATAACCTATATATACCTTGAGTTACAAGTTAAAGCAATAAAAGATGTTAGTCGATCGAGTCATGCTAGTATGGTTTGGCTGAAGACGCATCTTCCGTTTGATGGTTCACTTGATGCATCGTCTTTCTTTTACATGAAGAAATTTGTAAAGAACCCCAGAAACATACTTCGAAATTTTTATATACATATTTCTCAAACACAAGAATGGATAGCATATGTGTTGTAGTGTAGCCCGTGAGAAATGACACACCTTGGAAAGGGAAATTTGTATATGTTGTTTGACTGGTGAGCATGAAAATGTGAGTTGCATGTCAGTTTAGTACATTAAAGTTAAAACTTTTGACTTATACCATCAACTTCGAAGTTAGGTTCCTTTCAGTAGAGTACTAATTGTTGAACTGCACTGGTAACCAGAGATTTCAAAGTGTTGCTCCCAAAGGTTTGGTTAAGGGCATGTGCTTGTCTGGGAGAAAAATCGGCGGTATGACTGCCAGTTGAGGATGTTAAGTGATAAATAATAAGGAGTTTTAACGAAAAATCTGTGGTACTGTTCATTTTAACGAAAAATCATATTTTTACACTAAAAAGTCAAACTTGATACTATTCACTTTACCCTTTATTTTGTCCTTATCGTTAAAACTCAAAGTTTTCAAACCATTTTCATTAGTTTTCCTTAAATAATAATGTAAGGGATCCAATCTTGATAAGTTTAGTTTAAAAATGTAACGTGCCCCTACAATGTCCTACCAAGGGGGAATAATATAGTGATGAACATATGACTGAAAGGGCTTCAACTGGAAATGCGTAAAATCAGGAACAAGCCCATGCATAGCCCATATGGGCTTCAGTAGTAGGCTATCCTATGTGTGAATCCTAACAGTTACACATGTTTTATGTTATCCGATTTATATTGTTCACGTGTTAGGCTTAAAAATTTGTCACACGTGAGGTGGCTTTGAGAGTATTAATCTCTCATCAGAATGGACCTTGGTTGTGTTTATAAATAATTAGGCTACTCCCTATTTGCCAATTGATTTTATGGTAAAACCTCAACTTCTTCCAAGTTTTCTTAATTTTTAGTGTAATTATAGTGGATTCTAATTCTATTTTCCCGTTCATTGTACTAGACTTTCAAGCTTGCAACCTTGTTTTCAAGGTGACTCAAATGCTTGAGCATGTGCACCAAACATTTTAGCTTGCAACAGAATTTCTAATTATTGAAGAGTACGAAAATACTACACTGGAAAATTAACCAAACATATTACAAAATCTTTCCATTCCTACTTGTACCTAGGTCTTTTGCAATAAAATTTAACACATGTTGTGAAAAGATGCAAGTTTTGGGATAGTATGAGCTGCTGACCTGTCTCTCTGAATCTCAAAAAAAAAAAAAAAAAAAAAAAAAAAAAAAAAAGAAGCAGCTCATATTTATTTCATTATTAAAAAATGGCTCTTTGCTTGCTTGCTAAATTTAGCAGGTACTTCGTTCTTTTCTTTTGCCACTCACCATATGAGTACTAATATCAGGAAATACCAATGTGCTCCTGATCTCATTCCTAAGGGTTGAAGTTGATCCTTTGGACTGAAGGAAAAGTAATATATATTTTTAATTTATTAATGCAAAGCTTGTATTACAAAGTAGCTACATAACAGCAAAACCAAAAGTACAACAACACAACACAAAATCTAAAGATAATAAAGTTACAATCCATGTAGGACTTTATTACATACTCGTAAATACCTTCCTGCGCTACTCATCTCTTATTTGGAAGGGAAAACTAGCTAGTCTAGCTTTAGGGAACAATGGGAGGAAATGGCTTCCCAAGGAATGGATGTGGAGGAAATGGCTTCTTGAATGTTGGAATCGGCTTCTTGAAGACAGGATCGGGAAATGGCTTCTTGTAAACTGGAATTGGTGGAGGAAATGGCTTCTTGAATGTTGGAATCGGCTTCTTGAAGACAGGATCGGGAAATGGCTTCTTGTAAACTGGAATTGGTGGAGGAAGTGGCTTCTTGTAAACAGGAATAGGTGGTAGAATTGGCTTCTTGAATTTTGTAAGTGGAGGGAAAATTGGCTTCTTCGGAAATGGCTTTACTTCCACAACCGGAACCGGCGGATAATCCGGCTTCTTAAAGGGAGGAATCTTGAAGACCGGAACTGGTGGAGGGAGTGGCTTCTTGTAGATTGGGATGAGGGGTGGCAATGGCTTCTTGAAAAAGGGCTCTGGTGGAAATGGCTTCTTTACAATGGGAATCTTGGGTAGAGGTGGCTTCTTGAAGAAGGGCTTGTGTGCAAGCACTTTAAATTTCTCTTCTTCATTGACTTCTGCGGCTTCTGCTTTTTGCAACCCTTCATTATGGACATAGTATAGACACAGAGACATGCATAAGATTATTACGTAAGAGGAAAAAAACAAATATATGATTAACTAATAACGAAGACTATATAAAAATGATTATTAAAGAACTACTACTTAATCACACATTAGACTAATGGTAAAGGGAACTAACATTAGTTTGGAAATTGTTTTTTGCTATATATCCACGCAAGTATAGGGAGATTTAATTGACGGTCCACTCAGTAATGTATTTCAATATTTTGAACCGTGTAGTATTTACTATTTAGGTCTTCTAAAAAAAAATTAACATTGCTAAAAACCATGTAAATACAAAATCATATAACCACTAAATTAAATTGTTGTCATTTTAATGTTTCTTTGAAATACTTTGTTTTTCTTAAAGTGAACTCTCTATATATGTATATAGATTACCTGAAAAAGTTTTGGCTGCTGCTTGTTCTCCAGCTACCTCAATGGTCTCCCCATTGGTATAGCAGAAGCTTGCAGCAAAGAAGCAGAACCAGAGACCCAGAAGAGCCCCTTGGAAAGCAACAGGAATCGGCATTGAGAATTAAGCACTTTCTAATGCTACCGCTGGAGATACTAACAGTGCAAAAGTGCTTAATCCAAACGTGTCATTTGGTTTTGGTGCTTTTTATCAGCTCCTCGGGCCTTGTTATATATAGCATGTTTGATGAGCTGCTTAGGAGGCTTAGGCCTTGTTGATTAATTGAGGATTTGACATTAATATTGGAAAACGGTGCTTGGACAGTAGAATGATGCAACGTTGCAGCAGTGTGTATTAAATGATACCCAACATCTCATAATACCAGCTAAAAAAATAATATATTTTGTCGTGTTCCTTCACTTATTTTATAACATGTAAAATACTGGTTTAAATATTGACATTGGAAAAAAATTCTCATACTCACCTGCTTTTGCAGCTCAATGATAATTATTATTATTGAATGGGATTCTACATCCCTAACTGTTACCAGTACTATTTAGCTTTTTGCTTTTCCAATTTTGCCAACCGGAATTAATGCTGGGAAAGACTTATTTGAGGCCTTTTCAGATCAACTCTGTTGAAATATAACTTGGCCGGTGTGCGACTATCAACCGAACATTTTCTTTTATCAACGCTAGAGGATTTATTTAAACTTGAGAGTTGGAACATTTTCTACTTTCTAACACTAAGAAGAAAAATATCATAACACTAATTTTTTTAATGAAATGATAAAAACGGATTAGGCGAATCGAACTACACATAAAATTTAGTTGTCGGACTACAACGATAGCCTTACTCTCTAAACTCGCACGAGAGGGTTAGAAAAAAATCAAGATCCCAAAATTAGCTATCAACTAGAAAATAAGTTATTTCCCTTGAATTACTTATTCCTCATCCCAACAGATTAGCTTATCAACTCCCTGAACAATATAATAAGGCATATTTGATATTTAGGATTGAATTACAATGGATAACCCATTATATTTAAGGCATATTGAAGGTTTAGGGTCTAGGGTATAAGAAGAAAATTTATACCTTCAATACTATATGCAATGATTACTCGTTAAGAAAACTTATACTTTCAATCCTCCTACAAATTGGTAGGATCCAGGTCCTATTTTATCCCCTCAAAATGAGACCTATCCCTTGCATGTAGCGGTTTTGTACCTATATACAAGGTATATTCACCTTGACATTCGATATACCTTTCATTTTGTAGGGATTAAAAGAGAACCAAGCAAGAGAAACTTACCCTTTCGGATCCTACCATTTTGTTGGAGGATTGAAATGTATAAATTTTCTTAATTAATAATCCATCTTTTATGTTTAAGTTGAACACAAGTTTTTCATTTCTTTACTTCAACACACTTTGAACTTGAATAATCTGAGTTATTTATTTCAATCAATTCTACAAACCAAACGAGGTCTAAGAATCTTTTGTGAAAACATAACATGTGATACATGGTCCCATAAAAATAAATATATTTTGGTTCAATCATTTGTTCATATAATCTCAGTAAAAGGCTTTACTGTAAGTTGGTCCCATTTTGGCATTTGGATGTTAAAGTTTACAAACCAAAGCATAACTAGTGATGCTTCGAGGAAAAAAGGTTAGTGATGCTTAAATTTAATTGTTATTTTTCCATGTTGGAAGAGGTCCCATGCAATGCATATTCGTATACGTTCCATCCCCTTGTTTAGAAATGCTGGGAAACGATAACTAGGAACTATCTTTTATTTTCTTTCCAATGTCTAGTTTGAGTTTCTGTACTAGTACACAAAAATATTTTTGAATGTCTTCGATATTATTTACATTAAGGAGTTAGAAAGTGTAATAAACCTTATAATGGGCTAACCATAATTATTGGTCCAAAATTTGCGTTCGGGAAGAATCGAAACTAAGACTTTTTACTTACAAGTGAAGAAGAATATTATAAACACGAAAAAATTCCTGAAACAAGAATATGTGTACAAAATATATATTGTATTAATTAATGATTTTGGGGTTACAATCTCTTTGTAATTTGATCCTCTGATTCGATCTCTGTAAGGTGTTGATTTGTGGATGTGCGATTGATCCAAGGGCCGTCGAGGCTTGATCTTGGATGAACAGTTTGAAGTTTCTTTAAGGATCGTTGGGGCTTGATCTTTGAAGGTTGATGAACGGGTCTTCAAGGGGGCTTTTGGGCTTGATCTTGAATAATGGTTGTGTGGATTTCTTCAAAGGGCTTTTGGGCTTAATCTTGAAGAACGATTGGATGTGTGGATTTGTTTAGGTTGTTGATCCAAAGGGCCGTTGGGGCTTGATCTTAGGATGAACGATGAACACTTTCTTCAAGGGTCGTCGGGGCTTGATCTTGAGTTGGTGGAAGTTCTTTAAGGGCCGTTGGAGCTTGATCTTGAAGGAGGATTTGACGAAGAACGAAGAGTGCTTTCTTGATCCTTCGGGATTTGCTTGAGAGCTTTAGAGTTTTAAGGCTTCAAGGTTTTGGTGTGATGTAAATTCCTCCCATTCATGAATGCCTTAGCTTCCTGTTTATAGAATTCCAAAACTTGATTTTTGGATTTAAATAATCAGATGAAATAAATCATTTCTGCTAGGTATTGACACGTGTCCTATTTGATGACTTTTCCGATTTATTTCGATTTTTCGTTGAGTCACACGCTACATGTAAAATTTATGTAACACGTAAGCGTTGAAATTTTAATTATTGGTCAACCTTCATTTCACCAAAATTTCAATGTCTACAAATATCACTAGTAGTAAGTATAGTAATTTTTTTCAAATTCACCTTCAAGCATATAATTAGTGTTCATCCAAGTATCTAATAAGTTTCTTTCAATTTATTTAAAAGATATATAGAAAATAAAAAATTGCCTATTTTCTATTTAAATGAGAGTCACGACTTAGGCGAGTTCTTAGATGGTTCTAGGCAAGTCTAAGCACACACCTTTTATTTTTTAAACGCCCAAAGATTATTGTGGCGGTAGCCAACCACCTAGGTAGGGATAGGCGGGGACTGCTTTTAATGAAAAGTAAATAAGTGTTTCATACTTATTCACGATCCCTTAATTCACGAACCAAATGGGTCCTCAATATTACTCCTAAATAAAATTTGAACTAAGCACATTTGTTATAGTCAAGAATCAAGATTTTAGAATTTGTTATAGAATACAACCTGTGCTCTGTTCCTTCCTCATACAACACTCGCAGAACTTCAAACAAACTCTGTTTATTACCTGTTCACAACTCGAAAACAAGAAAACCGTATGCCGATTTACTGAAGCTACCAAATGCAATCTAGAGGTCTAAGCAAGAAAATTGGACGATCAATGGTTTGTTATCAACTTCATTGATCATCTCTAGTCTCCACTAAATGGTTGAATATATCGATCCAATCCATTAAACAAATGTCGCCCCCGGAATTAATGAAGGTAAAGTTACAAAGACTTTCCGTGTCTGTGTCCTGCATTCTATCTTTGCAAATCGACACTTTAAGAGTTATCTGGGGTTAAATCCCAAACTCATTTCTGTTTCAGCTTAAACAGACATCACTAAATTTGAATGAACTCAACTCCAGGTACTATCGCATTCATTAGTTCTATAACTTTCTTATAATTTTCTAATACCTGGTGAGCAGGAGCTTGCAGGCGAGTTTGAGGTAGAGGCAGTTATCCAAACAAAGATGGCTACGAGTGATAATGGCAGCTGAAGAACTGCAAGGATAAGTGCAATACAGCATGCTCTTGAAAACTCTTCCTATTTCAAGATAACATCTCTGAAGCTTGCTTAGATTGAACTCAAACACAACCATATTTCAAGACGACGTCTATTTTGAAATCAATCACTACAGCAAAACTGCGAACAAAACCAGCTGAAAAGAGCATTCAAGTTTAATGTTTCAACAGAGATAACGATCAGAATCAATATGGAAGCATATCAAGAAGACGATGCCTTATCCTCCAGCAGATATGCCTAAGTCAGGATACGACTGATCAACAACACATCAAAAAAAAAGCCTATAGGTCAGATAAAATGACAGCGAAGAAGAATATGCAAGCACAAGCAACGCCAGAAAGTTTAACAAACAGTAGAAACATGGAAAGGGATAGTACTAATGTTTCACATTGAAGAAACAAAACAGCTATAGTAACAAATTGAAAAATACCAAAGCTTCAGTATTGATTCAGTTTCCAACTTGAACTATAGATAATTAATTATCTACACTGCCAGAGACAGCTGAATAATAGTTTAACAGAATACAAATTCATATCTGTTTTAAATAGGAATAATCAGGTTTAGGATAAATACTCAAACAGTTAAGCCTTCACTTCCACTTGTTTCGGTCCTTGCGGCAAAAATGCGGGTATCACATTATGCACGGTAGATTTTTTCTTGTTCTCGTACAGTGGATTTGAGGTCAAGATCCTCAAACCCGAATTCCCCTTGATCTCCAAAACTTCAGGCAAGCCATTTGTACACCCCTTTGACATCCCTACATCAATCCGAATTGCTCGCTCGTTGCAAACACCATTAATCCCAAACTCTTGAATGGTATGACCCATAATCATCCTCTTTGCGCCCGGAATGGTAGCTAAAACATGTTCAAGTGCTGAGCAATCACATTTATCCTCGTATTCATGCGAAAATTTCCTCAGCCAAACCACAGAATTAGCACCTCGACAATACTCAGGCGCGATTCTTCCCTTCAACCCATGAATCCACTCCCTCAGCTCCTCATTGATCTTCTCCAGACCATATGAAACGTGTTGGCCCAAAAGCCCGCCGTGGACGAAAACAGAGTCCCCCACAACCAACACAGCCACATTGTTGGACAAGAACCGCGCCGAAATTGGACCCGATGGCCTCAATGCTGCAATTCTAGCCCTAAACCCATGAGCAAACTCGTCCTTCACATTCTTAAACCCTAACGGCACCCCATCAAAGGGATCCTTCGGCTTTTCCAACCCTTTACAGAGCGATTTCATTCGGTTCCCAATGCAATACCAGTCGGCCCAAACCCTGAACTCATCCAAACCCTTGCGGGTCACAAACCTGAAATCTCCTTCCACGTTCATGATCTCGTGGTTGCCGTGCATCGTAATCACCGTGCCGCCGCCCCTGGCGGCTTCTCGTTTCAATTTCTCGAGATAATAGAGGATTTTAATCTCGTCGCCGCCCCGGTCCAGCACGTCGCCAATCTGGACCACGGTGGTGGACCCTCCGACCCATTTACCCGACTCCGGGTCAACCAATTTAGCAAGCCTTAGCGATTCCTTGGTCTTCTCCAGGTCGCCGTGGAGATCGCCGATCGCGACCAACCGGTCCTGCGGGGGGTAATAGGTTTGGAGTGGTGGGCGCAAGGGCAGGGGATCGTTGGAGCTGTGGCAGGCAGTGAGGGCATTTTTGTGATTTTGAGGGGAGGCGGGAAGGGGATGATTGGGGGTTTGGGGCAAGAGGAAGAGGCCGCCGCTGACGGAGAAATCGACGAAGGTGTCGACGAAAGAGGAGAGGAGATTGGGAACGTCTTTGCATGACGTGAAGGAAGAGTCCTCTGGTGGTGGTGGTGGTGATGCGGCGTCTTCCTTCATTTTTCCGCCACTGAGTCTTTTCTTTGCCGGTCCATGTAAAGACGGTTAAAAGGGGCTCACCATCGGTGATTTTGTTTTAGAATCGAATACCCTTTTAAAATGGCTGAAAATATTTTTAGAGAAAATATGCTTCTGAAAAATACATTCAAACGAGCTTTAAAAGTTTTTGGGAGAATTACCTCAATTATTGGTCATTAACAGTTTCAAACTTTATTTTTAAAAAGTTTCAATGTCATACCGTATCTTCGAATTTGTTGCAATGTCATACATTTTGTCAGTTGACTATCAATTTCTCTGCTAAATGCTGACGTGACACACTTTCTAGTAAAAAAACTCAAAAAATATTATTAAAAACTTAAAAAAGAATCATTTAATATTTTTTAATTATTAAAATAATAATTGATTAAAGAAAAGTTATTAAAATTAAAAAAAAAACAAAGTCCACCCCATGTTTGTCTTCCCCTACTCCCCGTCAACCCAGAAAGAAGAAGAAGAAGAAGAAAGAAAAAAAAAAAATCATCTTCATTCTTCGTCTTCTTTCTTTTTGGGTTGCGTGGGATGAAGGGAGAGAGGGTGGAGGGAGGGGGAAGACGAACATGGGTGGGTTTTATTATTATTATTATTTTAAAATTTAAAAAATATTAAATGATTTTTTTTTTTTTTTTTTAGTTTTTAATAATATTTTATTAGCTTTTTAATAGAAAGTGTGTTACGTCACAAGCTACGTCAGCATTTAACGGAGGAATTGATAGACAACTGATGGAAGGTATGAGATTGTAACAAATTCGTAGATGAGGTATGACATTGAAACTTTTTAAAGACGAGATATGAAACTGTTCATGACCAATAGTTGAGGTAGTTCTGTGTAATTTACCCAAACTTTTTTTTTATCATATCTGCATTAAAGCCAGGGGACATAACAAAGCCAATTGTTAATTGATGACTATTAGGATCATCAGCCTAATCAACATCGATATGACCCTTCAAATCAAGCAATCCATACCGAAAATAGAGACCAAGATGCAAAGTGCCTCGGGATACTGTAAGGGACCCAAGGGTAATACTAGGTAGACTAAATTTATAAACTAACTTTACAAACTATGTTATGTATCATCAATAAGAAATAAATCATACCATTAACTTTAATGTCATTTATGCATAATTCTCATGAATCTCATTTTGTTGTGGAACTGTTACTACCACTCCAAACTTTCTACAATTAAAAGAAAATACATTTTTTAGAAGTATATGATGAGATTTTTGGAGTGGTAGTAACAGTTCCGCAACAAAATGAGATTCAAGAGAATTGTGCATAAACTGACAAACCTGAATTGACAAAATAGGCAATATCGGACTAGTGATGCAGTGTTTACAATCTAACATATGAGCTTACAGCAAATCTGTAATGTATATGGAGTCATGGCCTGAGTGACAAACCAACCTTGATGTTGATACTTAATATGTGAGCAAGAATTCCCAATTCCCAATTCCTTCATGTCAAGTGCTTAAGACAACCGAGTAGCAACATCTTGAACAACACCATGTCACTAGTTAATATTATATCATCAACTCATAATAATAAGACAATGACAACTTGCCATCATGCTTAACAAACAGCAAGGATCTGCATAAGACGATTTGAACCCCAACTGAAGAAGAAATCTGGTAAATCGTTCATTTTAGGTACAAGGAGCTTGTTTTAAACCGACCTCTCCAACTTGCAAACATAAACAAGATGAACATCATCATTAAAATTTGGTGGTCGAGTCATTTATACCTCCTCTTGTAAGAAACCATGCAAGAAAACATTCTTGACGTCAAGTTGTCTCAATATCCACCCAAACGGATCTTGATTCCATGAAACTTAAATAGTGAAATCCGGGGGTAGGATTTCATAATTTTGTTCTGATTCTACTTGTCAACTCCTGGCAATTCAAGATCAACTTGGGCATCATATTCATGATACGCATTCGAGTAGTGAATTTTCTCAATTAAAAGATGTTGATGCACAGAATCGGGTTGATCTTGGACCACTAAATCCGACCGTAAATCACACACACGCACAAGAACACAACGATATATCATGGTTCACCCTAAGTTAGGGCTACATCCACACTAGTGTCGATCCGGTTTCACTATTTAAAATGAAAGTTACATTGTATATGGAGGCTTGTTGCTAGAGAGGCTAGGATTTTCTCCTTTTCTAAAGTGAGGGTGAATAATCCCTTTTATAGAACAAGGGTTTTCTCTCTTGTTACATACATCAGGCCTAAGTAGTGAGGCTTAAATATTGATGCCCAATCAATGGTACAACAAAAGAAATTGGTCGTATTGAAACAAACAAAAAAGTGGAGATGGGGAGGAATAGAGCATATAATAATGTGTTTTAGCTAATTCTATTAGCTTTGGTTATACCGATTGCTACTGTTTTAGTGGAAGTCTTTTTTCTGCTAGGAATATTGCGAAAAGTCCATTGCCTAACCAAATAGGAGATCAATGGTCGAGGGATAGCATTATGGTTTATATTGAGAGAGATGTTTTTTTTTTCTTTCATTCATAATGAAGCTATAATGCAGCGTTTTCAATTTTTGTAACTTATATTGTTATTTGTTATATAAACTATGAATGATGAAATTATGATTTAATTTTTAAGATTATTGTATGTCTAAAAAATTGTTTGTGAACTTTTACATGTGACCTTCCGAATAATTTTCTATGGATCCAGGCCACTGCAACTTGAGGAACTTGTGGTTGAAAACCAAAAGCATTGAATCCACCACCATTTTGAGAAGTGCCCTGATAGTTAAAGCCAGACGGAAATCGCTTGCCTTTACCTTCAAGCTTAAAGCTATTTCCTCTGAAGTTATAGTAAGTACCAGATCCCATCTGCGAAGATTAAGCCAATGGTGTAGGAAAACCAAATGGAAAAAGTGACGACTGATTGCTAGAGGGCATGGAATTAGGGAATCCAAAAGGCTGAGATACTTCTTGTGAAATAAGTAGACGCATCCCATTTTTTGTTCCAAAAGAAGAACCACCATCATACCCACAATTAGTGGTACGAGCAATCATAGCAGCCATAAGAGGAACTTGCTTATTAGTCTCTTCAAGAGTGGCTTCTTCAACCCTCAATTTGAAAGAAAAATTTATCCTAACTAAGAACATGTGAAAACATTTGAACATATAAGCAAACTAATAACACATTAAAGTAGGCATGCATTCAAAAAAATTCAAAAAAAAAAAAAAAACCCATGACTTTCAAAGCCTAGTGAATGGTGAACAAAAAAACTCTTTAACAAATTAAAGAGAAGAGAGAGTTTGAGTTTCATTACCCTTGAAAGCTCATCCTTGTTTACACTAGGGATTCGCCCAAGTGGAGGGCCTTCCAGTCACCTCATTTGCTCCTTGGATGATTGCTTCTTTGCTTCTCCTTCGCTCCTTGAGGATTTGAGGAGAGGAACTCCAAGAACACCAAAAGTTTGGTGTCTCTAAGTCTGCACACCAAGGATGAGGTGCGAAGATGAAATGGATGACTTAGAGGAAGGAAGATTGCTAGCTATTTTTCTCTAAGTGTGGCCGGCCTCTTTGGAAGACAAAGCCAGTTCATCCAACTTGAAATATATTATTCCAGGAATAATCATAGCAACAATATTCCTAGTAAACATTGTATCTATATTTATACTGCATAGGAAAAGAAAAGTTGAAGTTGCAACAGAGGCTACCGTGTTACCTCAATCTCTTTGTAGAGTTTCGCACCTGGAACTTCTAAGGACGACAAATGGATTTAATGATAGCAACTTACTTGGAAGTGAGGGTTTTGGCTCAGCATTTAAGGGGACGCTCTCAGATGGGATATATGTTGTAGTAAAGATATTCGATTTGTAGCTAGAAGGGGCTTTCAAGAGTTTTGAGAGGGAGTGTGAAATGCTAAGCACTATTTGGCACCAAATCTTATCCAAATCACTAGCTGTTGCAGCCAATTAGATTTCAAAGCCTTAGTATTCAACTACATGCCTAATGGGAGCCTTGAGAAGTGGTTGTATTCTTAAAACTCTTCTTTTAAAATCCTAAAGAGGTTGAATATAGCGGTAGATGTTTTTTTGGCATTGGAATATCTGCACCATGGTTATTCAGTACCAATTGTCCATTGTGGTCTGAAGCCAAGCAATATACTACTAGATGATGATATGGTTGCACATGTTGCGGATTTTGGCATTGCAAAACTCTTGGGTTTCGGGGATTCCATGACTCGAACCTGACCCTAGCCACAGTTGGGTATATGGCTCCAGGTGATCTACTTGCTAGTTTAATATCTTTCAATTTCGTAATCATGAAGAACTAAACTTCTAATTTTCTTTTGTATATTAATATTGCAGAGTATGGAATGGATGGAATTGTTTTGACACAAGGGGATGTGTACAGTTTTGGCAAGGACGGATCCACATAGGGACCTAGAAGGTCCCAGGACCCGTCGGCGATCCTAAGTCGCTGCTACAAATTTTTTAGGGACCCCTCGTACTGGAGCATGAGGTATGTGCAGGTTGTAGGTTGCAGTGACTGTCTTCTTTTCGAAGAAGATGACCACGCACGTAGAAGAAAGAAAATAGGGACCCTTTCTGCCTCTCTCCTCCTTGCTTCTACATGGTCTCATCCGTTGGTGCCACCCATCCTCCAACCTTTCTCTGTCGTCTGGCGGAGGCAGTACATAAGCCCAAATTTCCCCAAATTATTTCAACCATCTTAGTAATTTTTCTTATGGGTGAAATTTCCTTCATAAGGTTAGTAAGATGGATATAATCTGTCATGGGTTGGTGAAATTTGGGGGTGGAGCTACCATGGCTTTGGGAGAATGGGGAGGGAGGCAGTTGGTGGAGGTATGGCAACTTTGTTCTTAGTGAGAGAGAAGGTGAATGTTTGAAAACTAGTAAAAGAGAAAAATGGTGTGTTTGGTTAGAAAGATAGTGGGAGTGTGGGGAGAGTTTTATTTGACCGGTGTTTTAAATTTAGTGGTTCGTATTAAATAATCAATAACTTAGGTACTCCCTAATAACTTGTGAAATCTCGTAATGGACGTTTGAATTATGATTTTATAATTTGTAATATTGTTTTGCATATAATTTTTGAATGAAATGTATCGTATTTAGATTTTCAATGTTATTTTTGTCTACAAATTTTTTGACCTTTATAAATAGGACCCCCTGAGTTTAAAATCCTAAATCCGCCACTGAGTTTTGGTATTGTAGTCATGGAAACATTCACAAAAATGAAGCCTACGAATGAAATGTTTGTTGAGGAAATGAATCTAAAGCAATGGGTTGCAAATTCACTATCATCAGAAGCAATAGCTGAAGTTGTGGATGCCAATCTACTTGTGACACAAGAGGAAGATCATGATTATGTGGCTAAGATAGATTGCTTATCGTCTATTATGCGATTAGCTCTTGCTTGCTCTGTAGAACCACCGGACGAGAGGATAAACATGCAAGAAGCCGTAGCCATGCTCAAAAAAATCAAGATGAAGTTTTTGAAGGATGCTGCAAGGAGTGTGCAGTAAAACCGCTCTCGTTTTCTGGCACTTTGAGGGAGTTCTTAATTAATGGATCCTGTGTCTTTTCATGCCTTTTTTATTTAGTTTGAGTCCTCATTTGATGCTGTTGTATTTGAAACAATTATTGGCTTGGAGTTTACAGTGGAGTCCAGACTGATTGATCCAAAATAATAATTTCATCCCAAATTATATATATTTTTCTATTATTTCAACCCCATTAAACTCACGCCAACAACTAAGACCAAATTGGTCTTTAGTTCATGTCATATTTAAAACCCTTTGGTGTACTTGGCCCATAGTGTGCAAGCCTTTTCTCCATCTGCCATTTAATGCGCAGAAGAGAAAGCATAGTTCACACTTCATATGTAAACCCTTTGCTGTACCTAGCCTATAGCGTGCAACCCTTTTCTCTATTTACCATTCAACACATAGAAGATAAAGCATGCACAATTGCATGCAACTCTTGAACGAAGACTTCCTCGCCGTTACGGAAAGCACAGTCACAAATGGTTGCTGCCATTTCATTGTAGGATTCACAAAGTTACACATACAAAATTGTTGCTAACTAGTAATAATTTGAGCCAAACGCAACATGAATATTATTACGAGGAAAAGAAATAAACAATTTGGCAAGATAGATAAAAACTGAATGACTACGGGTTGGTTTGGTATTGTTGTGATTTGAAAAAAAACTGCTTTTGCTGTGTTGTGAGAATAAGCAGCTGTGAAATAAAGCAGCAGAGTGTTTGGTAAACTTTTTTGTAAAAGTGCTTTTGAAAAAAAAAAAAAAACAGTATTATAGTGTTTGGTAAACTTTTATGTAAAACAGATATGAAAAAAAATCGGTTTTTCAAAGCTGGGTTTGACAGCTTTTTGTTTTTGGCTTTTTTCACCCAAAACTGTGAAAAAAATCTGAAGCTGAATGTTTACCAAACACAAAAACAGCTCCCAACTTTTTATGACACTAGCTTTTTTCAGAATCACCTCAATACCAAATCAGACCTACATCTTGACTGACTTGTGGTATTAATAAAAATAATCTTAAATATTAATATTTTCCAACAATTTCACAAGTATTGGTATTTATTTTGATTTGGACTTGCAACAACCTGAAGCATTTTATAGTTAAATCACTGTACATATAATTTGCTCGATAACGCATCAGTGGGCCGCCATTTAAATGTAGAGGATGCACAAAACTAGTAAATGGTTTCTTAAGTCTTTATCACATATCCTTTTCTATCATATATATATATATATATATATATATATATATATATATATATATATATAATTAGGACAATGGATTAGAGATACCCATATATAGTAATATTTTACAAGTAATAATATAAGGGGTCGTAGTCACTATTTACTTCGGCCTCAAAGTATTTTTCTTCACTAGTAAATAACAGGTCTTAGGTTCGATTTGTTCTTATTGTAAATATATCATTATATCACAAACATGATAATAACCATAATAATAATAATAATAATATAAAATACAAGGGGTCATAATTTTATGTGGTATAGGGTTTAATCAGAAATTTTTTGGTCCTACAACTACGATTCTATTACTGACACACCCCGATCGAGATCAGGGCATGCTGGCCGTCACGTGCAAGTGACGTAACCATGTGCACAGTGCGGAAGCTAATAAAATAATAATGAAAATAGTAATACGAATAAATAAAAACTGGTTTTACATAAAGTAATAACAAAAGCAAGCGTAAGTGTGACGCTAAGTTCAGAGCATAAAACCTAAAGCAGTCCAAAAGAAAAAGACGCAACAATAGTACACCCGAAGGTGGCCCTACTCTGGTGATCGTCTGTCAGAAATGTCGGGAAAATCCTCTGGGAAACCACCAAACCTGCTAGTCAACTAGAACCTGGAGGGGCGCAAAACAAAAGCGTGAGTGGGCAAAAACAAAGCTTTTCGAAAACCATTTAGCAAATAAGTTCTAACCCTTCGCTGTAAAACCTGTATACTTCCCAGAAAATAGACATATATATATACCAATCATGCTCTAGAATATGCCATGCCAAAATCTCAAAATGAAATGCAAGTGCTCAGGTAAAAATCATATCAATATCATATAGTCTGGCAGCCGGAGTCACCTAATGTGACCTGTACGGCTGAATCTAGAGCTCAAATCTCAACCTCAATAACTAAACTTGCACACGAGTCGGAACCACCTAATGTGGTCTGTACGACAGGCCTGGGTGTAACATATATATACGCTCAAGTGTTACGATCACGTGAAGGCTGGACGAATAATCGCGGGTCACCTACGAGTCGGAACCACCTAAAGTGGTCTGTACGACAGGACTATGCACCTAACTTGGATCGAAGCTGAGCGTGTGGTGCGGGAGGTGAACATCACGTGAAGGACTGTGCCCAACTCTGGGCGGGAGCACTACCACCGGGGGTGCAGGTTATGAGCTCTCTAAGCATCTCAAATCACTACTGAATGTAAACATGAATAACACTTACCTGGCACTTACCAGTGCGTCCGCAGCACCAAATATGCATATATATAAACAATTAATAATGCAACTAATCATGCATAACAACCGGCAAAATAAATATGGCATATAACGAATAAACGTCTTGAAATCACTTTCTGGGAAAAATATAAGTATATAGGTATATACGGAAAACCAAAAGCCCACTCACTGGTATGTGGAAGGGTCGTAGCCCCCCTGCCTCGAGTGACCACGCTCATCCTCGGGATAAGATTCACCTATATGCGAAACAACTACAAAAACGTTAATTTTAAAACACATAACCAACCTTTAGAAATAACTTCTCATACAATGCTCAAATGGGGTGTATGAATACACCAACGTGATCTACTCAACCTCAGGAACATCCCCATATTTTTAAAATAATTTTTCACCTTCGCACGCGCCCCCATGCGCCGGCCAAGGCACGGCCACACGCGCCCGCCACGCGCAGGCACGTGCCTGGCACGCTGACGCCGTCAGGAATATTCCGTTATCCCTAACAGATTCCGTCAACGGCGTTAGGAATATTCCGTCAGTTTTGACGGAATATTCCGTCGTCTTCTCCGGCGAGACTCCGGCGCCGTCACCGGCGCCGGAAAACCGGGAAATATTTAAATCGTCCTATTTTCTTCGTTTTTCAACCAAATTTCACAAAATTGGTACCAAAATGAAGCTTACGACGAGAGGAACACAATCATAGTACTTTCAAGTGCTAAAATTCACAAAATCTCACCTGTAAAATCACCCCAACTCCAGCCAAACTCGAAACTCACTAACCCGACGTCCAAAACCTTCAAACGAACCACCCCGAGCCTCCTAGGGACCTCACCAAGCTTCCTACAAGCTTGAAATTCCCAAAAACATGAGAAATTACGTGTGCATGAACAGTACCCAAAATCGGGTATCCCGAGTTCTACGTGAAAACGAAGGTATCCTTACCTGAAATGGGTATGGTTGGACTCCTACGAGCCTCACGAGCATGGATATGTGCTTGGTTTCTTCGATCTGTGAAGGTTTGGTGAGTTTGTGTGTGTGTCCGTACGTTTCAAGGAAAATGGGAAAGGAATGGGGCTCGGGACAGGTGCAGGGATAGGGGAACAGTGAGGGTGAGTGTGGGGAGGAGTGTGTGGTGCAAAACCAGCCACACCAAGCCAAAAAGAACAACTACACAACGAAAAATCAAGCTAGGGGCAAAATCGTCTTTTCACGCGTACGTTTTTAAAATTCTCGAGACGGGCTGTTACAATTACCATGAATACGAGCATCTCCAATGCACCAAAAAGTTATGACTCATATTTTATATTTGAGTTTAAATATGAGTAAAATCATCTCTGATGCACTTGAGACTTAAAAAGTTATATTTGAGTTTCTAGTCCAAGTGAGATCTAAATTTAAATTTCAATATGAGATTTTAATGCACATATTTAAATTGTCAAAACTCAATCCAATATTTTTTTTCTTCTCTCCAATACAAACACTTAAATTTTAAAACTCAAAATATAAAAATATAAGTCTAAGAATATAAACTTTGCATAAGAGAAGAAAAATCAAAATACCCAAACTCAAGATCATTTTAGGACATGAACATAAGAATTTTAACAAGATATAGCTAAGTTGACGATGCATGTGGGTGACTTCAGTGTTTCCACAAACCTATTCAACAAGATAAGCGTCCCATTAAACAAAAAAAAAATATATATATATATATATATATTTTTTTTTTAATATTTAATTAGTCAAACGATAGATTTTCTTTTTGGCAGTCTTAATCAAAATATAATTTCAAAGTTGAAAAGTTGAAAAGATTACCTTTGAGTTCCCATTTCTTCTGAGTTCTTGGAACTCAGCACATACAACAATGGCGAGAACTCGTTTCTCCTCTCGTTGACAACTTTGCTGCTATTCCAATACTGCTGTGCACACATACCTTTTTTAATAACGGGTTCCGCGGGTTCCGCAGCAGCATAAATCAACATCATCACAGAATTATTTCACAATTATTGGTATTCATTTTTATTTGGACTTGCAATAACGTGAAGCATTATTATAGTTGAATCACTATACATATAATTTGCTCGACCATTTGAATGTGGAGGATGCACTAAACTAGTAGATGGTTTCTTAAGAATTAGGACAATGAATTAGAGACACCTATATATAGTAATATTTCACAAGTAATAATATAAGGTGTAATAGTAACTAAATACTTCGGTACTATTTTTTTTTTATATTGTAATTGAGAGGTATTAGGTTTCCTCACCCCTTATAATAATAATAATAATAATAAATAAATAAATAAATAAATAAAAATACAAGGCGTCATAATTCTATGTGGTATAGAGTTAAGTCAGAAATTCTTTGGTCTTAGAATTCTATTACTATGAATGCAAGCATCTCCAGTGCACCAGAAAGTTATGACTCATATTTTATATTTTAGTCCAAGCATGAGTAAAATGATCTCTAATGCACCTGAGACTTAAAAGTTATATTTGAGTTTCCGCTCAAAGTGAGATTCAAATTTAGATTTAAATTTGAGGTTTGAGCTTTGAATCTAACCATCTTTAATGCACATATTTAAATTGTCAAAACTCAATCCAATATTTTTTTTTTCTCTCCAATACGAACACTTAAATCTTAAAACTCAAAATATAAAAATATAAATCTAAGAATATAAACTTTTGCATTAGAGAAGAAAAATCAAAATACCCAAACTCAAGATCTTTTTAGGACTCAAATATAAAAATATTAAAAAGGACATCTAAGTTGACGATGCATGTGGTTGATTTAAGTGTTTCCACAGATTAATTCAACAAAATACGCATCCCATTAAACAAAACAAAAAATGGAATTTATTTATATTTTTTAAACGTTTAATTAGTCAACGATATATTTTGGCAGTCTTAATCAATATATAATTTCAAAGTTTCAAAGTTAAAAAGACTACCTTTGAGTTCCATTGCTTATGACTTCTTGGAACTCAGCACATACAATAATGGCAAGAAATCGCTTCTCCTCTCGTTGACAACTATGCTGCTATTCCAATACTGCTGTGTATACATACCTTTCTTAATAACGGGTTCCGCAACAGCACAAATCAACATCAGCGCAGAATTATTTCACAATTATTAGTATTCATTTTGATTTGGACTTGCAACAACGTGAAGCATTATTACAGTTGAATCACTGTACATATAATTTGCTCGACCATTAGAAGGTGAAGGATGCACTAAACTAGTAGATGGTTTCTTAAGTTTTTATCATATATCATTTTCTATTTTATATATATATATATATATATATATATAATTAGGACAATGAATTAGAGACACCTATGTATAGTAATATTTCACAAGTAATAATATAAGGTGTCATAGTTACTAAATACTTCGGTAGCATTTTTCTTTATTGTAATTGAAAAGTATTAGGTTTCATCACCCCTTATCGTAAATATATCATTATATCACAATAATAATAATAATAACAATAATAATAATAATAATAATAATAATAATAATAATAATAATAAAATACAAGGCGGCATAATTCTATGTGGTATAGAGTTAAGTAAAAAATTCTCTGGCCTTAGGATTCTATTACTATGAATGTGAGCATCTCCAATGCACCAGAAAGTTATGATTCATATTTTATATTTAAGTCCAAACATGAGTAAAATGATCTCTAATGCACCTAAGACTTAAAAATTATATTTGAGTTTCTGCTCAAAGTGAGATTCAAATTTAGATTTCAATACAAGGTTTGAGTTTTGAATCTAACCATCTTTAATGCACATATTTAAATTGTCAAAACTCAATCCAATATTTATTTTCTCTCCAATACAAACATTTAAATCTTAAAACTCAAAATATAAAAATATAGATCTAAGAATATAAACTTTTGCATTATATAAGAAAAATCAAAATACCCAAACTCAATATCTTATTGGGACTCAAATATAATAATATTAAAAAAGATATCTAAGTTGATGATGCATGTGGTTGATTTAAGTGTTTCCACAGATTTATTCAACAAGATACGCATCCCATTAAACCAAAAAAAAAAAAGGATTTTTTTTTTAAACGTATAATTAGTCAACGATATATTTTCTTTTTGGCAGTCTTAATCAATATATAATTTCAAAGTTAAAAAGACTACCTTTGAGTCCCATTTCTTCTGACTTCTTGGAACTCAGCACATACAATAATGGCAAGAACTCGGTTCTCCTCTCGTTGACAATTACGCTGCTATTCAATACTGCTGTGCATACAGACCTTTCTTAATAACGGATTCCGCAGCAGCACAAATCAACATCAGCACATGATTATTTCACAATTATTGGTATTCATTTTGATTTGGATGTGCAACAACGTGAAGCATTATTATAGTTGAATCACTGTACATATAATTTGCTCGACCATTTGAATGTGAAGGATGCACTAAACTAGTAGATGGTTTCTTAAGTTTTTATCATATATCATTTTCCATCATATGTTTTGAATCTAACCATCTTTAATGCACATATTTAAATTGTCAAAACTCAATCCAATATTTTTTTTATCTCCAATACAAACATTTAAATCTTAAAACTTAAAATATAAAAATATAGATCTAAGAATATAAACTTTTGCATTAGAGAAGAAAAATCAAAATACCCAAACTCAAGATCTTTTTAGGACTCAAATATAAAAATATTAAAAAGGACATCTAAGTTGACGATGCATGTGGTTGATTTAAGTGTTTCCACAGATTTATTCGACAAGATACGGATCCCATTAAAAAAAAAGGATTTTTTATTTTTTAAATGTTTAATTAGTCAATAATTTATTTTCTTTTTGGCACTCAATCAATAATAATTTCAAAGTTTTCAAAGTTAAAAAGACTACCTTTGAGATCCATTTCTTCTAACTTCTTGGAACTCAGCACATACAACAATGGCGAGAACTCGTTTCCTCTTGTCGACAACTTTGTTGTTGCTGCTATTCCAATACTGTTGTGTATACATACCTATCTTAATAACGGGTTCCGTAGCAGCACAAACCAGCATCAGCACAGATCAGTTTGCTCTTCTTGCCCTCAAATCCCATATCACCATTGATCCTCAAAACATCTTGACCACCAACTGGTCTACTTCCAATTCCGACATTTGCAACTGGGTTGGCGTTACTTGCGGTGCACGCCACCTTAGAGTGACAACCTTGAATCTCTCCTACATGGGTCTCACTGGCACCATCCCTCCCCACCTAGGCAACCTCTCATTTCTTGTTCAATTGGAATTTAGAAACAACAGTTTTGGTGGTACCTTGCTCCCGGAATTGTCTAATCTACGCAGGCTGAAGTTGATTAGCTTTGAATTCAATGACTTTGAAGGAACCATTCCATCATGGTTCGGCTTGTTATCTAAACTTCAAACCTTCAATTTGTACGGTAATCAATTTTCGGGTTCCATACCAAACGCCATCTTCAACTTATCTGCACTTCAAGTACTTAATCTAAGAAGCAACCAGCTATCCGGTACGTACATACGAACCAATTACCATACAAGCTATCAGGTTCCATACCATGTTATTTATATGCTAGTTTTTTACTTGTTTCCTTATTCCATTTCTGCGGCCAATACATATTGCAAACCCTATACTTTGATAGGTACCATACCAAGAGAAATCGAGAGGTTAACAGTGTTGCAAGAGATATTACTTGGAAATAACAATTTCAAAGGTATGACTCAATCAGCTTGTTACCATGATTATATAACATACTCTGTTGGTTCATTTTTTGACCACGGGGGTCTACTTATTTTACTTAAGTAACAGGTAGCATAGCAAGAGAAATTGGGAACTTAACCATGCTCAAGAGGATATACCTTGATTTTAACGTGTTCGAAGGTAGGGAAGACTCAGCCTTGTCATTTTTTAGTATTATTAGATTAATGCTGGCGAAATCACATTTTTGTACACAATGCACATTGTACCACGTTTCTCATAGAAAGAGGGCGCACTGATTAATAATAGTAGGTTTCACAGAGGTAATTAACATGCTGTGGTATGCACAAATGTGACTTCCCCAACATTTTTTGCATTATTATATCTGATATTTAATATTATATAGAAAACCTATATGTGATTTTTTTTTTCTTCAGAAATTCCAAACTTGATTGGCAGTAAAGATGAGGTGGAGTGGTTGTATGTGCAGGCTAATGCCCTAAAAGGCCCTATTCCTTTGACTGTCTTCAACATGTCCTCTTTGACAATTTTGGCTCTAAACAGAAACAACTTAAGTGGTAGTTTTCCAGACAATATATGCCAACATCTTCCAAGTATCCAGGTGTTAAATTTGGCTTACAACGAGTTTGATGGTCCACTTCCACACAAGTTATGGCAGTGCAAAGAGCTCCTTAGTTTGGTATTGGACTATAATAATTTCAGTGGAAGCATACCAAGAAGTATTGGAAACTTGACCCAGTTAACACGGCTTGGTTTTAGCAACAACACCTTAACGGGTACTTAATTGCCAAGTCCATTTATCTTACTTAAATTAGAGTAACTTATTTCGTTGTTCCAATCATGATTAATTTTTTTTATTTATTATTATTTTTTTGTTACATGATTAGTTTTTTTTTCAATTGATAAAGGTGGGGTGCTATTTTCAATCATGAATGGTTCGAAATACTCAAATACAATAATTAATACTCGATTTAAAAAATAAATATCAAGTAATTTAATTACTCAATTATAAGTCTAGCTCACCTAACTAATGTCAAACGGATAGTATTTGGAGAGATCACTAGTGAGTAATTACTTTTTTTTTGTCCATTAATATTTTACTACATGTTTTATGTTTAAAAAAAAAAGGTTATTTAATTGTTCTTTAGCTTTATAAAGTATGGAATATATGGCATTTTTTATTGAACCAAATCATAAAGTGAGTATACACCTAATCCTCCTCATCAAACAATTCGGACTTTTGAAATTTGATCAAACGGCTAAAGTTATTATAACTTTTAAAGTGGGGTGGAAGGGATCCGGAGAGGATCTCTTTCCTATAGAGCACTCACTATAAAAAAAATATGTTATTTAATTTTTCTTTAGTTTTAAAAGCAGGGAATAGCAACTTAAGCCTAGCCCCTTAGTTTAGATAATATCTTTGTTAAAAAAAAAATATGTGGAATATGTGGCATTTTTTTATTGAATCAAAGTGAGCATATAAAATACTCAGTACATTTCATAATTCCTAAATATATACAGAGGGTATTCCTTGTCGTATTTTTATTTTCTTTATAATGATCCAGTGAAACTATGGAGTTAATACTATTTTAGGAATGCTAAGGCAAAATAATTGAACTTATATGCTAATACTAATTGTGGCAGGTACTATACCATATGAAGTTGGCAATCTTCAAAGTCTACAGTATTTGTCACTGGATTTTAACAATCTCAACGGCCCCATTCCATCCACAATCTTCAATATGTCAAAGATGACAGTACTTTCACTTGTTGGTAATCAACTCTCAGGTAGCCTCCCAGCAGACATAGGCCTTGGAATTCCGAACCTGCAAAGTATATATTTAGCACTGAATAAACTCAACGGAGCAATTCCCAACTTTAACTCCAATGGTTCCAAGCTCATTCATTTAAGCCTGTCCGACAACTCATTTTCCGGGTTTATTCCTAACAAGTTATGTGCCTTAACAAACCTTGAGGTTCTTAGCTTATACCGAAATAATTTAACGGTTGACACTTCAACTCCAGAAGTAAACATCCTTTCTTGTTTCGGTAATCTTAGAAATCTTAGGGTATTCATCCTGGGACGTAATCCGTTAAACACTCATCTTCCTATTTCTTCTTGGAATCTCTCTACATCGTTACAGCAACTTACTTTAGACCATTGCAATTTGAAGGGTAGCATTCCCATTGAAATTGGCAACTTGAGTAGCCTGATATCCTTAAACCTGGCATCCAATCAATTGAGCGGGTTAATTCCAACTTCTATTGGAAGACTAGGGAGTCTCCAAGGTTTGTATTTGGTTGATAACAAGTTGCAAGGATATATTCCTGATGACCTTTGTCAACTAAACAAACTAGCTGTATTATATTTGAGTCAGAATCAACTGTCTGGTTTTATACCTTCTTGCTTAGGTAATCTATCTGCAAATCTTAGAATTCTATCATTAGCGTCCAATTCGTTAACTTCTACACTGCCATCTACATTGTGGGAACTACAACAAGTCTGGTTCTTTAACTTGTCATCAAATCTTCTAAATGGATCTCTGTCACAAGATATCGGCAAGTTGAAGGTTTTGTCATACATGGATCTATCAAGCAACAATTTATTTGGTGTTATACCAAGCAGCGTTGGGGATCTTCTAGATTTAACTAGTCTCTCCTTGGCAGATAATAATTGTGAAGGCCCTATTCCCAGTTCATTCGGCAAATTGAAAGGCCTGATACGGTTGGATTTATCCAAGAACAGTTTGTCTGAAGCAATTCCAAAGTCGCTAGAAGCACTCTTGAATCTGAAGTACCTGAATTTTTCTTTCAACCAACTCCAAGGGGAAATTCCAGAAGGCGGACCTTTCAAAAACTTCTCTGCTCTATCATTTGTCTCGAATAAGGCGTTGTGTGGTGCAGCTCGACTCCACGTCCCACCATGCAAAAACAATACACTTCAACCAAATTCAAGGAAAGCTAGTTCATCCAACTTGAAATATATTATTCCAGCAATAATCATAGCAACAATATTCCTAGTAGCCTTTGTGTCGATATTTATACTGCACAGGAAAAGGAAAATTGAAGTTGCAACAGAGGCTACTGTGTTACCACAATCTCTTTGGAGAAGAGTTTCACGCCTGGAACTTCTAAGGGCGACAAATGGATTTAACGACAGCAACTTACTTGGAAGTGGGGGTTTTGGCTCAGTATATAAAGGGACACTCTCAGATGGGATAGATGTTGCAGTAAAGATTTTTGATTTGCAGCTAGAAGGGGCTTTCAAGAGTTTTGAGAGGGAATGTGAAACGCTAAGTAATATTCGGCACCGAAATCTTATCAAAATCATTAGCTGTTGCAGCCAATTGGATTTCAAGGCCTTGGTACTGAACTATATGCCTAATGGTAGCCTTGAGAGGTGGTTGTATTCTCATAACTCTTCTTTTAATATCCTAAATAGGTTGAATATAATGGTAGATGTTGCATTGGCATTGGAATACCTACACCATGGTTATTCAGTGCCAATTGTCCATTGTGATTTGAAGCCAAGCAATATCCTACTAGATGATGATATGGTTGCACATGTTGCGGATTTTGGCATTGCAAAACTCTTGGGTTTCGGGGATTCCATGACCCAAACCATGACCCTAGCCACAGTTGGGTATATGGCTCCAGGTGATCTACTTGCTAGTTTATTATCTTTCAATTTTATAATCATGAAGAACTGAACTTCTAACTTTCTTTGGTATATTAATATTGCAGAGTACGGGATGGATGGAATTGTTTCGACACAAGGGGATGTGTACAGTTTTGGTATTGTAGTCATGGAAACATTCACAAAAATGAAGCCTACGAATGAAATGTTTGTTGAGGAAATGAATCTAAAGCAATGGGTTGCAAATTCACTATCATCAGAAGCAATAGCTGAAGTTGTGGATGCCAGTTTATTTGTAACACAAGAGGAAGACCCTGATTTTGTGACTAAGATAGATTGCTTATCGTCCATTATGCGATTAGCTCTTGCTTGCTGTGCAGAGCTACCAGGCGAGAGAATAAACATGCAAGAAGCTGTAGCCACACTCAAAAAAACAAAACTCAAGTTTTTGAAGGATGCTGCAAGAAGTGCGCAGTCAAACCGTCCTCTTGTTCATGCACTTTGATGGAGTTGTTAATTTATGGGTCCTCGTGTATGCATTTTGATTCAGTTTCAGTCCTTATTTGATGCAGTTGTATTTGAAACAATTGTATATTGGCTTGAAGTTTATAGTGGAGGGTCCAGACTGATTGATCAAACATAATTATTTCATCAAATATCACCTACGCACTAAAAGTTGTAGCTAGCAATTCATGTTGTCAAGGGAGAAAGAGAAAATAAAGCCTTTTGCAGCAAGTACAAAGCCAAACTTGTCTTCTTGATGAATCAAACCAAGCTTCTTGTTAAAGAAGAAAGCAAACCCACCCGTGAGTCCTAATGTGCAGTCGAGAAGAGACTAAGAAAAAACCCCGAGTATTTTTCAGTACAATTTCAGAATAAAAACAAGAAAGAAAAAAACATGATCTGTCTGATTTTGAAATTTATACGATGATAAAAATGTTATTTACAAGGAGTGAACTATTCAATCAAATGAACTTGAACATATTTCCTTGCCAAATACACATACCTTGAAACTTTGTGGGGTCATGGTATTGTAAGAAGAAACTCCATTGCATAATTTGGTTGCACAACTATAGGTAAAAAATTTAATTCGTTTCCAAGTGTGGACACAGTCGCAGGACTCGATTCAGGAACTCCAAAATAATGAGGCAAAATCAGATTAAATATCTATTTAAATATATGTATTAAAAAAAAAATTCAATTGCCAAGCTCAAACTTTCGTTTTAATTTTTTTTTTTAATTCAAAAATGAAGATAACTGGTAACAAGTCACGGTTATCCATCATTTTCGGGTTCGGAGAGGCTATCACCTTGCTTGTGGCCACAGTCAAGCAGACTCATCAGCTCGGAGCATTGAATCCTGGACCTCGCGTATGTTTTTGTTTATTGGGAAGCCGCAGTTCGCACCTTTACCACTGGACCACTTGTTGTGGTTCAATCCATTTTATTTGTGAGTCCGTATATTTTTAAGCATAGAAATATTTACATATTTTCCTCCATTACACATAACTCACAGACCACTGGCTCTAGTGTGGACCGTCATTGATGCCAGAATTTTGTTCGAATCGCTGAAAAATATCATGTCATTGTTACATAAAAAATAGTAATAGGTGCAACTTTATCATCTTTAATTATATTTTTTGTGTGAGTTTATTGTTGTTTTACATGCGTACACAGTAAAGTTAGAATCATAGAAGAAAATTCATCACCTAGTATGTTTTTTTAGAAGTAACTGTTGGACAATGACCTTGATACCGGAAAATTTGATCGGCCGATCGATGCAAATTTTTGCCCGTCAGAAAACGTAGTAGAATTGAGTGACAATTATATAATTATTTTGAGTTAAAAAAGTAGTATAATTGAGTGACAATTATATAATTATTTTGAGTTAACGTAGCACTTATTGAATTATTTTGGTTGACTATTCTATTAGTACTTAAACCGAAAATATGATATTTTAACCTTTTTTTTTTTGGACAAAAAAAAAGGACACCTCGTGCTTAAATGTAAAAGTTCAGTCTTCCCCTTCACTCCTCTGTGTTTACAGTTCGCAGCAGCATATTCAAATCCTTCCTCTTCAGTCTTCACAGCAGCATATCCAAATCCTTCCTCAAAGGTTCGTTCTTTTCCAATTCAATTCTTTTTTGCGCAAATGGGTTTTTTGGGTATTTGAATTTTGTGTTTCATGTACGATTTCGGGTTGAAAGATTTGATTTTTTTTGGGTTCATTTGGGGATTCCCAATTGCTTGATTGATCGGTTAATATTGAAACCCTAGGCGTCTGATGCTTCGCCGTTGAACAACGGAATTAGGAGTGGGCCGCCGGCAGAGTTTTATTGTCTTCCTCCACCTATGTCCAGGTGTTTGATAGTCTTCCTCCATCTGTCTCTCGTACTGCTTTTTGCTAGTCTTTATACACACTCCATGTGTTTGATTTAATGCCTCAATGAATTATCAATGTGAATCAGAATGAGAATGAAATGGTGGTAATTCTGATTATACCATTGTTGATGTTGAGGTAGCAAACGAGGAAAGTAAGGGTAATAGAGATGAAGGGGAGGTAGCAAAATGTTCGGTACAAAGGTATTAAACTTGGTCTAGGGGATATCTTTTTCTACAGTGTTCTTGTGCGCAGAGCTGCAATGTATGACCTTATGACCATGTATGCCTGTTATCTTGCCATTATTTTGGGGCTCAGAGTGCACTCTTATTTTTAGGTCAGTGTACCATCGAGCTTTGCCAGCTTTGCCCATGTCTATCATCTTGGGTGTCGTGTTTTACTTCTCTACTTGGTTATTAATGGAGCCTTTTGTTATTGGGACAGCTACAACTTGTTGATATTTTGATAATCCATTTGTTTTTGGTAAAAGAGATTATTTATTTAAGAGGAAGCTGATGTCCTAGCTATTTTCTGTTGCTACTGAATTCTCTATCAAATGGGTTTCCAAATTATAAGTTCATCGATAATGTCTATTGGTTTGTAATGGTGGATCAGAGTATATAAAAAGGATTTGGTTGTCTAAATTTGCATTGAACCAAATTAATATTGTTCATTGTCTTAATTTGTTTGTCTAATTTTTTTTGGGATCTTTTATCCTTCTAAATTCCACCCCTCCCCTCGATAATTCCTGGCTTCGCCACTGCTTCACACTGCAACTGAATCGCGAATCCTTCCCCTTCATTGGCTTCACACTGCGAATCCTTCCCCTCCGCTTCATCCAGGCTTCCAATTTCGTGCTTTAATTCAAATGGTCTCTCTTTCTTTTTATTTTTGTAATTGAGTATGTTTAGTTCATTGGTTGAAGAATGTGATATTTTACCCTCCTTGCTTTGTTGAGTTTTGTAGTTTAAGAATGTTTTGTTTGAATTTTTTACAGGTACTTGCTCTGTCTCAACATCCTCTCTCTCCACTGCTTGTTTGGTGCCTATGAAGCTTGTTAGTTTTTTCTCAATGCTTACATACATATGCACTCTTCATATATAAATGTTAAGGCTTGAATCTTGGGATTATTATTTATGGGTATTAGTATTTATGTTTCTTTGTGCAGACATGTTTGAGCAAAGGTGGTGGTTACCATCTCCCACCCTGCCACATACTCAATATATGTGGTTTTACCATTTTATTGGATTGCCCATTGGACCTTTCTGCTCTTACAATCTTCTCCCCTATTCCTTCTAGTTCAAAAGCTAGTCACTTGGATAAGGAGAGTCCCAATTCCCTAAACTGTAGTGATTTGTTAGATTTGGAGGAGCCCTTGTTTCAGAAGAGACAAAAAGTCGAAAAGTCCCCGGATGATGATGATTTGATTTGCGCAGTTCCCTGGTACAAAACTGTCAACAACTTACACCTATGGAATGCCTCTTTTATTGATGTGGTATTGATATCAAGTCCGATGGGTATGCTAGGATTACCATTTATTACTCGGATGAAGGGATTTTCTGCTAAGGTATAATGTAATTTAATATAAGATAATCTAATTTCCTACTGTCATTTTGGTGTTTAAGGAATTTGTTTATAACTTCAATTTGTAAGTATTTTCATGGAGTTGGATCTGATTTCTTAGCTTTGTTGTTTCTTAAAATGTGTCAGATATATGTGACTGAAGCAACAGCAAGACTTGGGCAACTTATGATGGAGGATCTTGTTTCAATGCATATGGAAATCAGGCAGTTGTTTGGACCTGAGGAGTCATCTTTTCCTCAGTGGATGAAGTGGGAAGTGCTTAAGCTTCTTCCTTCTTCGTTGAGACAGCTGGTATTAGGCAAAGATGGGGGTGAGCTGGGTGGTTGGATGCCCTTGTACAGGTACTTAATACTGCATCCAAATGGTTAATGTTGATTGTTTCAAAGTTAAATTTTCTTGGTTGAATATGCCAACTGCCTACCCGTGCTGTTGTACATATACATGTTTTAAGTCAGTCTATATAACCTCGCTGTAATTTTGTGTTCTGGAATTGTAAACAATCATCAGCATCTCTATTGGAAGGTGATGGAGAAGAAGCTAATTTCTTTGACGATTTCCCAACTAAATTTACGAAATATTTTTAGGATGTAGATTGTGGAAATATTATCTTGTCTGACAATTTGACATTTTATGTTACTAGACTTTGGTCTGAACCATTTATCAGGTGGTGTATTGTTCTTTGGAATCATGTGTTCAAGTTGACAATTTTAATTTAACAGTCTGACAAGACCATTACCACTCATATTGATATACTTGGTTGTCTGTTACCCCTCAAATTATCTGGAATTTCTGTGTAGCAAGATTCTGTGTGTAAGAATGTAATGAAGAGTTCTTCTCAGTGCAGCTGATGTGAAGGACTGCATGCAGAAGTTTCTAAGAGTTAAATATGCAGAGGAAACTTGCTACAACAGCACATTGATATTAAAGGCATTCAGTTCGGGATTAGAAATAGGCTCTTGTAATTGGACGATAAAGAGTCCCAAGGGGAGCGTTGGATTTATTTCAAGTTCCATCTTTGATTCTGCTCATGCAATGAATTTTGATTACCATGCTCTTCAAGGGAATGATACGATGATATATTCAGATTTCTCATTCTTGGATGCTGCGGAACATGTTGAGAGTGGCTTCAATAATGCAAGTGATTGTCAAGAGTTAACCATGTCTTTACTTAATATTGACGACAGTTTGGAGGAAAGGGACAAGCTAACTTTTATATGCTCCTGTGTAATTGACTCTGTAAAAGCTGGAGGCTCAGTCCTTATTCCTATTAGTCGACTTGGGATTGTTCTGCAGCTGTTGGAACAGATATCATCTTCATTAGATGTTTTGAATTTGAAGGTAACTTTTTTGTCTTTTACAAGCTTCCTTGCCAAATCCACATATATTAAAAACTGAGATTCGGTGTGTTAGCTCTTCAGTTTTCAAAAGACATTAGTTTCGGAGCTACACTCCATGTCTAAAACTTATTCCTACACAAATTGGGTGTCATCATATGGTTTTTGTTTTACTTCTTGTATATGTATTGCTGTCATTCTATGCATCTATCACATGGATAGTTTGCATGCTCTGTGCTAGTGTGGTTTATGTGAATAGAAACAAACTTGGAGACTAGATTTCAACATATGTGACTTGATTGTTTCTGTGTGCAATTTATTGCTTGATTATTTTTGCTTGCCCAAGTTCTTGATTCAAGAGTTTGATACTGGTGGGTATTTTGTATATCTGTGATCATAAACTGGAACCATTGCAAAGTAGGGATGACTTTACACTTTGCTGACTTGCATTACTGCTTTAAGTACTATCAGCAGTATCAAAGTTAACTAATTGCTTTGTGTCAAAGATGTATAATTAACAGGGTTCTTTAAAAGTGAAATAGAGATATGAAGAATACTTTCAATCATACTGAGACATAATACTTCATACTGAGATGTGACAAAATGCTACATTGATAGTATTAGAAGTTTCATATATGGAAATGTTTGTCTCTTTCAGGTTCCTATGTATATTATTTCTTCTGTAGCTGAAGAATTATTGGCTTTCACCAACATCGTACCCGAATGGCTTTGCAAACAACGGCAAGAAAAGGTAAATGTTGAGCTTTTTAACCTTTGCAATGTGCTTGGAGCTTTCATTTAGTTTTTTGAATTGCCAACTTAAGACGTTGCAGTCACTCTTTGAACTGATCTTGCAGCTGTTTTGTGGTGAGCCATTGTTTGCACATGTCATGCTCATAAATGAGAAGAAGCTTCATGTGTTTCCGACAGTTCATTCACCTAAATTATTGTGAGTTTCACATTTGTCTCTCTTTTTTTTAGAATATTTCTCCATGGTCATTGATGGGGAAGCCAATATTCTGAACTTATTTACCTTAGCTTCAATGAAATTACTTGGTCCCCCAGGGATTTTGACTTCTTAAATGAAATCACGTTAGATTAATGCCTTTGCTAATTTTATCAATTTTTATTTCTTTGAGCCAGCTTTCACTTCAAATAGGTGGAGAAACTTTGAAATGAAACTGGAGTTGTTTTCCTTCCTTCGCTATCACATTCAATACTAATATGGAATATTGTATAGTATATGATTATTCTTTTCTTTTTTGCACCGTAAGTCAAACATGGGGAAACTACCTGCTGTAGATAGTCCAAAGGTTGTTACTCTCACCTACTATGAAATTTGACATGATTAAAAGGGTAAAGGGAATGGAAGGTATCAGTATATTTTCTATGATCTCTCCTTTGGAAATTAAAAAATTGACATTTGTGATAGGATGAATTGGCAGGAACCATGCATAGTTTTCTCTCCTCACTGGAATCTGCGGCTTGGTCCGGCTGTTCATTTGCTCCGGCGCTGGTGTGGGGATCAGAACTCCTTGCTCATTCTTGAGGTGCTACTATATATTTTCACTAACAATTGAAGTGTCATATCAAATGTGCATAAACCGTTTTAAGGAATTTCTCATAAAAATGGAAATAAATGTTAAGAATTTTCACCTTATGCAACTATATGCTTAAATTGTCACTGCCCGATTTGCAGAGTGGACCGGATGTTGAGCTGGCTCTCTTACCTTTCAAGCCAATGGAAATGAAGGTTCTTCAATGCTCTTTCCTCTCTGGGATAAGGTAGGGTTTCTCTTCCTTTTGAAACTGACCCGAATCTTGATTGATACATAATTTCATATTGTAACTTGACATCTTATTTCTTAACGAAAAAAAAAAAAAAACCCTTATAGCAACTTGTTAAACAAGGTACACAAACTTATATCGGGATATCTGCTTTTTGTAGGTTGCAGAAAGTTGAAGCGTTGCTGAAGATATTGGAACCAAAAGTTGTTCTGGTACTTGCATGTCTTTATGCATTGTAGATTTTCATTTTCTTGATGTATGAGATTTCATCTCTTTAATAAGTCCTCTGTTTATTTTCTGCTCAAGTAGTTACCTGAAGATTTGAAGCCGAATAGCTCTTCAATAACAAATTCCTTCTCAACCTTTCACTACCGCATTAATGAAACGTTGTGTATACCAAGCTTGAAGGACAATTCAGAATTAGAAATCGCAACAGACTTGGCTACCCAATTCAAATGGAGGAATTTGAAGCAGGGCAATATGAAAATGACAAGGTTAAACGGGGAGTTCTTTGTAGATCATGGCAGACAACGGTTGTTATCTGGAAATCTAGAGTCCTCGGAGAGTAGACCGCTGGTACATTGGGGTTCACCCAGTTTGGAAAAGCTTCTGACGGTGTTATCAACCAGGGGCATCAAGGCAACGCTTGGGGAAGCACCAAGTGGTTCTGAATCAGAAAGTGCTTCTCTAGTACATGTCCACCATCCAAACCAAGCTCTTGTAGAAGTCAGAGAGACGATCACTGTCATTAGTACCGCTGACGAAAGTTTAGCCTCCATCATTTTTGAAGCAATAGGTAGTGTTCTAGATGGCATCTAAACGAAGGGAATATAGCTTTGTTTCATTCAATTCTTATATTAGATTTTTGTACAATCTTTAGTAAAATTGCAAGTGAATTCTAAAAAAGCACTTGAAGTGCTTCCATACGAGCCTCAGTTACTTATGCAAAGCAGTTGCCTTTGACAATGAAAGCAAAACAATCTTCGAATTACTTACAAACAGTCGATAGAGTCAAATATAGGCGACTTACAAAGGATCGATAGAGTCGAAAATAGGCGACAAGTTTCAACACTCTTTAACACAAGCATAACACTTTTATTATAAACTAAATCGAGGTCTTAAGCTTCTTGGTAGAATGAATTTAGACTCTTGCTCCAATCAAGGTCAGCAAGAAGTTTTTGTAGTCTCCTGATGTGTCGCCTATAACGTCATCGACAAGGCTGGTTTTCGACATTTTTGAATACTCCTCTCGGATTTTGATCATGTCGATCTCAGCTCGGGTGACAATGGCTCTATTCAGAGAATCTTCATCCGTCCCAAGTCCAACAACGGAATCTTTTATGACCTGGTTGTGGTTCAAGCAACAACGAAAGGTCGTTTAAGAACTTTTCCGGTACAACGGAGGTTAAAATTGATATCAACACTTTCTATAATCCGACCGAACACGTTCATCAGTAATGGAATTTAAAGAACCAAACACCATACTCGATATAAGTACTTGGTGCGGAGGGAATGAACTAACCTCTGCAAAATATTTCGCAGGTGCTGCTATGCACCAATAGACCGCAATCAACACGGATTCGAAATCACCATTGCCGCAGCTCTTAATGTCCTGTCAACGAAATTGGCGAAGTTCCGAAGGAAAAACAAGGGATTAGAAGATCGCGAGTCTTCAGATTACTGAAGAGTAGAGAAGGAGACGTGATATATACCTGGTCGATGGAATGTCCATACTTCTGTTTGTAACACTCAAATGTTGCTCTTAGTTGAAAGATGTTCCTTGTGCTGAGTATCCAAACAACATGATCATGATCGTATTGCTTTGTTTCGATGGCTTCGTGTAACCTAGATGCCTCTGAATTGGCAATGCCTGTATCCACCAGCTGCCTGTCGTACCTGTACGAGCTCACTAAACCCACGAGAAGCTGTGCCAACCAACAGTATGAGTCAATAGAATGCAACACTAGACCCAGTCCGAAACCACAATTTTCTGTTTTCAGTGAACGAAAACAAATGACATATTCCTGTCTTAGCAATTTTTTTGTATTATCATTTCAGACAAGTGGAGCTAATTGAAGGTTTGACCCAAAACCGAGTGCAGTGGCGTTCTAGGATTCATACAATCAACCTTATTTAGTGGGATAAGGCTCGGTTGTTTTTGTTGTATTATTTCAGACAAGTACTGCTTAATTGCTTTAAAATCTTCACCCTTTTTTAGAATATTTCCAGACGAAGATGTTAGTAATCACTGAGCAATATAACAACGAAAATTTACCAAGTATTTGAACCTGATATTCCTGACGTAGGAAAATATGTTTTTACCTTTCTGATGGGTAGGGAAACGGTTGAGGCAATGTCCTCCTCAAGCGAACAATCGAACAGTGAACTGTAGACCTGTCTCACGGCCATCAAGTGGTTAGAAGATGATGCACAAGCTATCTCAACCAACACTTTTAGGTGTTTTACGCCTTTCTTCTTCGTCCTCAGTGCATCTCTCGCCAACTTAGCGTCCCTTTTGGGAGGATCATATGTCCACAAAAGTACTGCATTCTGTTACACATCGTCACTTGAATGGTTACGAATAAACCGACGGAATAACATCAACATAAACAATAAGAACATAACATTCTTATGAAGGTTTAAAATTGCAATTGGATGAATACAGATACGAGTTTTAAAACCGAAAAAATATTAGAGAAAATTACTCTGAAATCTCCGGAAAGTTCAGCGTGGAGATCATCAAGGAGGGATTTATTGTAAAGCTGTTGGTACGTGTCTTTGATTTTCCTCCTTTGGCTAGCATTCCTGTGTCCTAATATCCATACCACAGCGTCCTCATCTGTTCCCAATCCTGTTACACCAACACTTAAGATTACTATAGATAATATATATAGAAAAACAAGTATTCATGAATCAATAGCAGCAGCAAATTCATTTATGATCACAGCAGCAACAATAATAAGAACAACAAAGCCTTATTCCACTAAATGAGGTCGACTGTATGAATCCTAAGACGCCACTACACTCGGTTTTGCATCAAGTCTTCAGGCTTCAAATACTCCAAGTCTCAACAAACAAAATTTATTTTCCAAAACGTAATGAAAAATAATAGAAAATGATAGAATTTGATTACTTTTTTTCTAAAAATATAATGAAAAATAACAGAAAATTTTATAGAAAATTTATCCTACTCAGCTTTTCAGCAAGAGAATAAGAGAAGATGATAGACATGCAAAAAGCCACACATGTTTCTGCCAATTAACCACATGAAGAAATCAAACTCATCCCATCCAAAATTCAGAAATCTCATAAACCAAGAAAATTGAATAAAACAATTATTTTAACATAGCCAAATTCTAATCCACTCTATCTAAACTACAACAAGACAGAAGCACGTTGTTGTAGCTAACTTGGCTACACGCAATTGAATAAAGCAGTTAAAGACGCAGAACCATCATAAACTGTAATTGGATCATGTGAATGAGCGAGTGAGTGAGAAGAAAACCATCAAAGGCTTTTTTAAGTCTCTGACAGTCTTGGTCGGGAGGAGGAATAGCTTCTGGTATTTTGAGACTGCCCATTGATCCGCTCATCAGCTTGAAATCTTTCTCTGAAGCTGAGCTTCCTGACGAAGCATTTTGTTTGGGAAGTGACGAGGTACGGCCTTTACCAAAGAAGCTCCGCATTTAGCCGTTTCCTTCTTGTTCTCTTCGTTGTTTTTTTGCTCGTCCTCTGCCTCAACTTTCGCTGGAAAATCAAAGATTTTGTATCATCATCTTCTCATACTCACATAGTTGCCTTAATTCGGACCAAATGAAAAGATGCCCCAAAATTTTATATATTTTGAATTCACAAGAATAACCCCGATTTGCTATTAAATATTTTGAGGCTATTTAACTCCGTTTAGTACCTGAACTTTTCCCTTTTAGGACGGTTTACACATGTATTCTTAACCGTAACAATTTGGTATTTGTACATTGTGAAATTATGACATTTGACTTAACCGTTAATTGTAAGAAATTTTGTTTAATAATGACGTGAATAATGTGTGGAGTCACTTCCTCGCACTCTTTAATGTAAACATATCGTTGCGTTAAGAAATAATTTCATTTAATCACTTTTTTATACATATTTTTTGGTTTCTGTTTTTGAATTTGATTTATTTGATCTTTGATTTTAATCTATTAAAAATGTGGTCATTTTCATCAAATTATATCGCTAACCCTCAAATTTACACAAAGAAGAGGTTTGAACTCACCCCTTAGTGCGACCGCTACAAGGATTTTTCTTGGTTACCAAACAATTAAGGAAAATAGTTTACCCAAAAAAAAAAAAAAAAAAAAAGGAAAAAAAATAAATAGGGCAACCCTAGCAAAGGAAAAGTGGTGTTTGTCCAAAATATAACTGCACACGATACTTTGTGCTTTGTACACAGAGACCACAAACTTTTATTAATTTTTCGGTTGCCAAATTCTCATTACTCCTCCGCAAGAGTGCTAATTACTCGATTAACATTTGGTTTTGGTTCTAATGACTTTATTAGATTTTACTTCTTTCAAGTTGGATTTAATTAGGTTTAACTTTGTAACGATAATTTTTTTTTTTTTTTTGTGTGTGTTTAACTGCCTGGCTTGCTGTTTGGCAGTTTAATTGTTTATTGACATCTACAAGAACAACACTAAGAAAGAAGACTACTTACACAATTAATCACCCTTCAACTCTTTTAAGTTTTAACACATATAACCACCACGGATTGTCCAGAGGTTGTTGACGAAGTCTAGGCTCGTATTCTACACGGCACGTCCTGAATTCGATTTCTAGCGTTAGAAATCACACGTGGTGGCCAGGAAGAGACTAAAATGCCTCTAATCCTCCGTGGAGTCTTCTTGACCCCCAGAAGGATGGACTACCATGGAAAACTCACCAATTGGCCCTTTTTTTAATACAAAGAAAAAGAAAGACTCTTTTTTTATTTTTTATAACAAACGATATTATTTATATTAGGGGGGAGTGTGCTAAGCTTCACAATGGGTTAAAGATAATGTGATTCAAATTCGCTTATATTGAGAATCAAGCCTAAAACCTCACTTATAAGTGAAAAGGAGTATCATTAGACTGTAGTATTAAGTGAGCAAATTATAACACATACATTGTGAGCAAATTTTACGAACTTTGATTTTCAGATCATTCTTAGACCAAAAACATCCATTGCTTTTACTTAGGAATTTGAGTTAATTCTGGTCTATTAATAATTTTATTGTTTTACTTAGTCGATTTGACCATCTACTCGAAAATTTTCTCAAAGACTCGTTTGAAAATGTTACCTATTGTCAATAACCTCTTAAATTGAGGATGGTGTGGGAAATATATTAAATTAGGTTGTGTTAGGTTTTAAACGGAATAAAAAGTACGTAAGGATTAATATGATACTTTAGTTTACCGGACAAGATTAGCACAAAATCCTTATGAAAACATATCGTGATACTTAAGAAAACAAACAGTACAATGATTAAAAATAATAGGACAAGAGATAAGACAACCTGTTCCAACTTTCAAAGGATCAATCAGTTTTGATCACAATATCCCCACAGTTCTTAATAAGAGAAATGCTAAGAGGACTATTCCAAAAGTAGGATTTTTATAAACTTTTCCTCATTTCATGTTTTTGACATGATTTTCGTATCAACATTATAGAATATTATTGTATCAAAAATATGATGTGTTAGAGAGTTCATGTAGAATCTCAATTTAAGAGAGTTTCTTTAACATATCTCCATATACTAATATGAACATATTTTATAGAGTGGATTTCATGTCGGGAAAGAGAAAGTTTGAATGTGCTTATAAGCAGAGCATGTTGTCCCGCTTGTGAATCCCAACGCACATACGTACTCCATGTCACCAAATTTGTGTTATCCACGTGTTAGGTTTGAAAATTCATACATGTGACGGGGCGTGTTGAGAATAAATTCCAAATCTAAAAAAGAGAAATCTTGCACGTGTATATATAGTTAAATTACTCTTGATATATTGCTAATTAGGTTTACGTTGCAAGCCAACTTCTTGAAACTTTTTTTAGTAATATGAACACATCAGATCGATGTCTATCCCGAGCTGTGCCTGCACATTTTGACTCTTACGTAGAACTATATGTGGATGCAATTATGCATATGTTTCAACAAATGGATTAGGCTGCCCTACAGTACTAAATAATGCTTTTGTTAGTTGTGCTTGCCTGCCTGCGTTTCAACTTTCAGGTGGCCCAGAAAAATCCGACGAGCTTCTTCACTCGAGAGGAAGATTCTGAACTAAAATATTTTACGTCAGAATTAATGTGATATGAATACTGCTTATCTTTATACTTTTTCCCACGTGAAAAAGAAGAAAATTAGGAATTTCAAATGAATGGTTAGAGCAAAAGCACTACATGTTGCAGAAAAAATAAGTTAGAAAAAGGCAATTTATAGGTATAATGATATACATGTATGTATATAACTTTGCTATAAGGAAGTTCATGTTGGAAGACAAGAATTAGCATTTCTAATCCAGTTTTGCTTTAGTTTTTTTATTTTATTTTTATTGGAGTGTTTGTACTCATTATTTTACAATAAGTAACTCAAAATATAGTCTTATGAATTATGTAGCCGTCTCGACTAATTTGTAGTGGTTTTTTTAAAAATTTCAGTTAATTGAGTAATATTCATAGTTTTATAATTTGTTTGTTTGACTTAGTTTGATTTTCAACCCTTCATATTTGTTTGATTTGTTCAAGGGAGATTATATTCACACACATCAAATTACTTCTCCCACACTATTTTAATTTTTTTAATATTTTCTACACATCAATAACACTTGATAGAAAAATATTAAAAAATTAAAAAAATGTGGGAAAAGTAATTTGGGACGTGTGATTATAATCTTACTTTGTTCAATAGTTTAGGAACCACATGTGATCCATGCATATATAGGACAATTAGAGAAGATGTTCATCACATGATTCCCAAACAACCATTAAAGAATCTCATGCATGTCTCATGCATAAATAATTCAGGATATATTTCACATCAAATCCTTACCTGGATAGTTGGCCATAATAATATCTAATTTAATTTCATGGCAAGCACGATATAAGTTGTTCGAATTATTTATTTTTGCTAGACGGATTTCCCTTCGAGAAAAGGCATGCGTCGTGTATGTGTTGTGTGTGCGCACATGGGAACTAAGACACGAAAGCATTGAGTTGTTAACAATATGCATTACACGACGTGGTCACCAACAAATTTTTAACTTGTAAGTAGTCACATTTATCACATTAGGGAGTCTTATAATACACCTTCCATCTTTGTGTGTCTACACTTGTTGAAACAAAATTATCTATAACACCAAATATATATAATTATATATTATATATGTTATTATTCTTTTTCATTCAACATCACAACACACTTTCATACGTGAAAAATACATTAAATATACAAGATTGGACGATATTAGCACTAAGATGATTGCACCTTTTAGTATAAGATTAAAATATAGATGACAAATTTAATGTGTGAGGGAAAAAGAAATAGGAGGTGAGCATAGTAACACTCTAACATAATTGCACGTATTAGGCTTTTCCTAAATAATTTATTAATATTTTTTTTTGGGTATAATTTTTTTTTCTTCTTATGATGGTATATGCATTTCGTTACATTCAAATTAAAGAATTCGAATTTTAACCCAATTTGGGTATAAGTTGTTCTACCCGTTAAGGTGTAACTTCTTTTCAAAATCAAGTTCACTATTAAAGATATTATTCATCTCACGAATAAAAGTTTTTATAAATATCGTTCTCACATATTTTTTGAGTGGCCAATATGACAATAACTGAAATTGGGCTTCAATGTATGTCATAATAAATGTATTTGGTTTTCACCGTTTCATAGTTTTGTCAATAAATACGGTATTATGACTACATTTTATTAAAATCTCTAGAGAATCGTCGTTGTGATTTCAACTTGTTAAAAAAAAAAAAAAATTGTAAAAAATGCATTAAATTCTAAACAGTGTTGTAATTTTATATGTGAACATCATTGAATACGAAAATAGAGTCCTGAATCTTTATGACACAATTATTGTGATTCAATCTTGACCCTTTTCCCATCACTCTTTCACCACTCAATTGATTTAAGAGAAATGTTAACCATACTTTTTCAAAAATGAACATTTCATAGACTCTCTGTCACTTCATATTTTTTACATAATATTTTATAATGTTAGTACAAAAATTAACGTTAAACTGTGAGATGATAGAGAATCTATAAAGAGTCATTTTAGCATTCCTCTTTATTTGAAGGCAACATCAAAATTTTAGGGGTGAAAACCATGGGAATTAAAATATACACCATATATGCGACCAAAGATGCACGGATTAGAAACGCCACATGAATAAATGACACATATTTACACTCATATAAATTTGTAAAATACGACTACGTCTGTTTCAGTGCCGTTTAATCAATTCCTTACATCTCATTACTATACAGTCTGATGACTTATAATATAGCTAAAGTTACTAAAGTACCCTTGACTCGAACTGACAAATATAACTTTTCGGGTTCATATATAATGCGGCACGGCAAGAAGATCTCTATCAACAGAATCAACACAGACAAGACAATGGCTCTCACTCCTGAGCTGCAAACTCTCACCAAGGCTTTCTCAGGTTCCCTCTAAATAATAATTTTCCTCTATTTTATTTTATCATTTCAATTTCAATGTGTTAATTCTCTTACAATTACGATTTGTTTACGTTAATTCTCTTACAATTACAATTTGCTTACGTTCCAATTTTAATTCTTCTAATTCTTTAGAGTAATTTTTCTTTTATTCAATTTTTTTTTTATCTTAGTGAATTAGTCAATCACATGTGAATTAAATTGATTTCCCCCATTTGCTTAATTTTACAGCTGAAAGCAGCTTAAGTATATCAAGAACATTCACCCTTTAAGTCCCAGTTCGATTTCCGCCACTGCAGTATTGTTTGTAAAAATAAAAATTTACAGTTTATGGACTAATCTTTTGTAGCTACAAAAACTCAGTTCTTCCACAATTTTATATCAAACAGTAATTTTTATACTTCGCATTTGGATTCCTTTTTATCCCAATTCCTTCGCATTCTGATATGAAGTAAATATATAAACACATCATAGTGGAATTCGTAGTTAATTAGACGGGAATATGAGTTTTTCACTAGTCTTTTTAAAATTAGTGATAAAAAGGTTGTATTAATTAATTAATTAAATTAAATAATATATGTTAATTTAACTGAGGCAGGACTTGGAGTTGATGAGAAGGCACTGGTAGCAATATTGGGAAAATCGCATCCTGAGGAAAGGCAATCCTTCAGGAAAGCAACAACTCCCCACTTTTTCAAGGAAGATGAACGTTCCTTCGAGCGCTGGGATGATCACCATATCAAGCTTCTAAAGCATGAGTTCTTGCGTTTTAAGGTAACTTTCTGGTCGTTTTATTTTATCTTATTCTTAAGGTATTTTCATTTTAATTTTCTTAAGCTGCATCTTAATTCCAAATCCCTCAACTCTGATAGAGGCGGATTCGAATCTGAGACCTCTTATTTATTTGCCAAGAAGAGATTATTTATCAACCGAACCAAACCAACTGTGCACTCCCTCAGTGTAATTCACTCTTGGAACAATTATTAGTTTCACTTCTAATTGTCATTCCAAATTTGGTTAGATATGTCTGTATGTCTGTTGTGGTGTCCTACCAATGTATCTAACATGCTTGCACAACTTGATAAAGCTAGAAAAGAAAAAAAATGCTAATAAGAACACACTAGTTTATCTCTCTGTTGGACGTCCGCCCTTTATTAAAAATAGATTGACAATAACACGTTGATACTAAATCAATAACAAAGCGATATTGACAAACTATCAACATGTTATTGATACTAATCAACACATTATTGCAAATCTGTCCTTTCAAAAGGGCGGCAGCCCCATAATCTCATTTGGTAAACTAAAGTCATGTTGCATGTGTGGATTATTCATAGTCCAATAATTTGACTTATAACATTAGTCTAATAAGAAACATTAGTCTTCAAATTTGCGCATAATGATGAGAATAGGAGTGATGAGGTTCTTTATTATGAATTTTGTCAGAATGCTGTGGTCCTATGGACAATGCATCCATGGGAAAGAGATGCTCGTTTGGCAAAGGAGGCCTTGAAGAAAGGTCCAGAATCATATGGTATTCTTGTTGAGATTGCATGCACGAGATCGTCCGAGGAGCTATTAGGAGCTAGGAAGGCCTACCATTCCCTCTTTGATCACTCCATTGAAGAAGATGTTGCCTACCACATTGATGGCCCTGAAGGCAAGGTAAATTTCATCTTCCATACTCAGCACTTGCATGGTTGTCTCTTAGTTTTCTTTCGCTTGTGGGATAATAGTGCCTATTTGATAATTGTGACCTGAGATAGATCGAAGTGAGAAGTGAGAATTGAGAAATATGGGCCTTGTACTTCGTTGTTTTTTTTTTTTTTTTCAATTTTATTGCACGACTATTGCACAAAGATAAGGTTTAAAAACTACACGGAATGAGTCATTTGAAATTCATTTATTTTCTTCATTTTCTTCGTATTCGGACCTTGAGCATATGAATTGTAATATGTGTGTGTAGGAAATGAATATGTGAAAGCATCTAACTGGTGTTTCGTTTTCATTTTGTCCAGCTCTTGGTTGCTCTTGTGAGTTCCTATAGGTATGAAGGATCAAAGGTTAAGGATGACACTGCAAAATCTGAGGCCAAAACACTTGTTAATGCCATTAAGGATGTCGATAAGAGGCACCCCAATGAAGATGATGAGGTGATCAGGATACTATCAACAAGGAGCAAGCCCCATCTCAAGGAAGTCTCTAAACACTACAAGGAAATTTCTGGCCACGACATTGATGAAGTATGTATATAAGGTCCAAAGAGAAACGTTTAACTGCCTAGCTAATTCTTCGAACTTTTCTTGGCCTACTTAGACGGCATGTAATATGCAACCTGACGTATGCAAGAGAAATAATTTGGGAGAAAGAGTTGGCTGTGCAACATTATCCAGAAATTTTGTCAACCGAAATACTTCCAGTATTCAGAATGCTACTTGCATCTATTTTCTAAAGTCACATTATTTTGTTTAGGATCTTGATCATGCTGTGAGGTTAAAAGAGACGGTGCAGTGCCTGTGTACTCCTGAGAAATATTTCAGCAAGGTAAGCCAGAGTCACAAATTTTGTATCAAGTTACTCATGCAATATTACATATGACATCTCAAGCAACCTTGTGCATGAAATTCTTGAACTCTTGTGCTTATCAGGTCTTGGAAGATTCATTGAGAACTGATGTCCATAAGCATGCCAAGAAGGGATTGACTAGAGTAATTGTTACCCGAGCTCACTCGGACATGGTGGAGATCAAGGAGGAATTCGAGAACCATCATGGAGTCTCTTTAGTTGAGAAAATTGAAGAGACGGCTAATGGGAATTATAAGGATTTCCTACTCACATTGCTTGCAAAACGAGGCTGACTAAAACGGCCGGACGGAAAGTTGGGGTTTGTCGGGATTAATTGGAAGGGTCTCTGTGTTACCCTTTTCAATTGTTTTCGATTGTTTGGCCTTTTCATGGCTGTTATAGCTATCTGTATGTGTGTTGTGTTATCATTAAGAGAAACTGAAATAAATCAATCAATCACTGACGCATTTTAGCGTTTCAATAAACTGATTTCGTGTTCAAAGAAGTCTCGATGCAAATTCAAAGTAGCGTGCAGAGACTCAAGCTGGTGAGACCACTCCCTCTTTGCTCAAGTTAATGAATGAAATGGGATGAGATTAGCAAAGCCTATTTTGAAAGTAAGCCCAAGTTTTCTCCAGTTGAATATGACTTTAAGGAAATATCAGTATATTACTAATAGAGGCTTAAGAAACTTTTAGATTACCTATAAACATTTGTTAACATTTTCTAATAGTTAAGGACATAGTTCAAACATTCTCTAAGCAATTAATGACATAATCCACGTACATAAGTTTGTAATTCATATACCAATAATTGGGTTGTTTTTTTATTTCAAGCAATCGTTTAACGAGTTATTTTGTCGACAGATCCTGAGATTTATCCACAAGCTTTGTTATGATTTAATGTGAGGATTCCTCGGATTTTGATGCTATTGATTTAGATTTGTTCAAGTTTTTAGTCCTTCTTACGTCCTGTTCTTCTGGTAGAAGTCACGAAGACACTTTTTGCCCGACTTTTGGCAAGAGAACAAGACAGACATTATTTATAGAAGTCACACGAACTCACACCCAAATATTTTTGCTCAGCATATCCATTTCTCCTCATATTTAATTATCAGGCATAGGAGTTTTGAAATTTCATTACGTCTTTTTACTTTCCTCGCTTGCTATTAATCGAAATCTGTTGCTAGATTATAAATATAACTTCTGTTTAGTCCAACCCTTGATTAAAAAGCTGACAGACAACTTTTATTAATACCCCATAACATCCGAAACGAAAACAAAAAGTCTTGATAAAAACCTTAAACTCCAACAAACATAGATAAAGGTAAGGTAGATAGTCACACCACAAGGAAACACAAACATGGAAAATAAAGACAGTCATCAAACTCGATAGAAAAACAGAAGCACTCATAGCACTTGATCATACTAATTTGATCAGCGAAGATTTTCAATCTTCCTTCCCCAGCAGAGTAGGGAGGAAGTCCTTGTAATCCCCGGAAGTTTCTTTGGCCACAGCATGGTCGAGAGGAACGCTGTTCTTCTTGTAGTAAACCTCTTCGATGTCTTTCACGTCCCTCTCAGCCCTTGTCACGATTACACGAGTGAGAGCATCCTCATCAGTTCCAACCCTCTTGATTGCGTTGTGAAGAACCTTCTCAAATTACTTCTTGGGGTCATTGAGGCATCGGAGGGCTACATGCAGTGCCTTTTCCATCACCACCCTCTTCCAACAAACTCTGATAAAAAGAAGAAAACTTACAGGTCAATCTCGGCAGTCATGAATCTTACTCTTACTAGATAAAAGTCTCTGTAAGTAATTAGTCTTGGGTTGGATGCTCGAACTTTGACGTAAGGAGGTTCATGCGTACCTTACTGATGGAAGTGCCATGGTCATCTCAGTAGCGGTTAAAGGTTGCCATGAGCTGAGTCTTGCTCCTAGTACTGAGGATCCTAGTAACTTCATCATTATTGAAAACCTCGTCTTTGATAGCATCATGAAGAGTATGGGCCTCCGAATTCGCCAGTTTTGCATTGATCTTACAACCATCATAACGATACGCAGTCACTAAAGCAATCAAAAGCTGTAACATTGACCAAAAATCATCAAACACCATTAACAATTCTTCTAGTCTAACAGTTTTCAGAACAAAATTTGAGAAAAACATAGATACCAAAATGGTACTTCACCTAATACAAAAAAGAGGAGGCAAACAATGGAAAATTCTCCAACTTATTATGTTGTCCATTAGTAAAGTGAACTCTCATAACATGTCAGACTGTTTGCCAAAAAAATCCTCTGCCGTTAATAATGCTCTTACATTGCGGATATCACCAGTTGTGTGTGCAGCCAAGTCTTCCTCCAAGAAGTGCTTGTAGCGAACTTGGTAAGCCTTCCTTACAGCAAGTTGTACTCAGATTTCTTGATGGCCATGTGTCCCTTGGACCACCTTGGACCACTCCCAGGCTGACACGCGGCAAGTGACCCCATTTTCTGGGATGTTCCTTTGGTCTCGTGACATCTCCCTCTCTCTCTAGAATTCTTTCATTCTCTCTCTAGAACTCTCATTCTCTCTCTCTCTCTCTCTCTCTTTCTCTGTCTCCCTCTCTTTCTCCTTGTCTCTTTCCGAGGAACACTCTCTCCCTTTCTTTGAGAGACACACACACTCACCGCACCCGCACAGCATCACCACCACATCACCTCGCCTCTCTGGTGAGACCTCAGACTGACACGCCCCGATCACGATGTTCGAGGGACATGGGGATGGCCACATGCTGGCCGACACCCGAAGGTGACGCAAGCCATTTAATGAATGCACATCCTAAGAACATGTAAATCATGCATATAAATTTCATTCAAACTACATAAAACAATATACAAATGTTTAACACGTATCGTTAGAAAAGAACTACTAGTGTACGATATGATGTTTATGAATTGTAGCAAGATAATAAGATGTGACTATTCATTTCTGCGTGAAGATAGTGATATAAATAATATTCAACTGCCAACAATGAAAACACATTGATAATGCATGATATGTTCAGAGCATAAATATAATTCAGAATACAAGCGGAAGGTGCTATTACAACGATGTCAAAGCAGAAGAGATGGCACGATATCATTGGTAGGGGAAAACCTTGTAGTTCGGGTCGTAAACCTCGTTCCTGTGTCCTGAGGGGGCGCAAAACAAACATGAGTGGACCAAGTTGATATATGTATATAATACTGAAATAGTTATTCGATATACTAACCCCCAAAGTTTAATGAAAACTCATAGCATAATAAGTAATAGGTTTTCTGAAAACCCTAGCATGCCATAAAACCTTTCATGAAACATATCTCGTTTATAGTGTGCTAACTAGTGGTATTAGTACCAATCTCCTGCCAGCCATATGCCTCCCTCAACCATATATCTCCCTCGCCCATAGGCATAATAGTGAACACTAGATAAGCACAAAACATTAAATATACTATTTCCAAACATAGATACATATATCTCAAAAACATCTTGGTAGTATATAGTCATCCATCATATATACTACGAAGAAGTGTAGAAAATATGTTCATAAATAGTATATAGTCATCCATCATATATACTACAATGAACATTAGTCTGATAAAATATGGTATTCCAAAATATTCTCAGTATGGCATGATAATTATAGAGTGTAAATATAATTTACTCATAAAACGTTTCACAATATGTAATCATTAAATCATGCTTTTCATGTATGCATTTCTACTAATAAAACATGCATTTTAGTAGGGGTCTAGTCACAGATACTTCGTTGTCATAGAGCCGTATGAATTAGGAATGACGGAATCACCGCTAATAATTGCACCTAAGCACATGAAGGGTACAATTAACAAAACTATACTCGAACGATTGAATTTAGGAAAACAGACGTCATAAACGGATTTGGGACGTCGAAAAACATACAAAGGGACCTCGAGTACAGTTATGCGCGACCCCAAGCGCCGCCACAAGGTGACTGCTCCGGCGGCCACTTGCCGCTGTAGGTCGTTGAAAAAGTCACCAGCGCCGCAATGGATGGTAGTGAATGTGCTCCACTCGCCAATACTTGCAGACACCCACGCACCGGCCATGCGTAGGCTCAAGCGCAGCTAGGCTAGGGTTTTGATGGGTTTGGGCTTGGGCTTAGGATATTGGGCTTCTAGGCTTGGGTTCCTTGGGCCTTAGCCTCTGGGCTTGGGCTTGGGATTATGGGTTGGAAGCCCAAGTTCATATGACCTAAAGGCTAAGGGGTTCAAGGGTTTTGGGTTGGTTTCTAATAGGCCTTGGGCTTGTAAGCTTTACCCAAGGAAAAGGTTTTAGGTTTAAAATGAAAGGGTTTGGGTTTAAGGTTTTAGTGGGCTAAGGATCGAGTCACAACAGCCCAAGGGCCTGGTTTCATTTCTCTCCGGGGAAGGAGACCGGAGCCTCCTGTGCTTCGATCAACGGCAAATCAACTTATTAACCTACTATCTAACCCCAAAAAGGAAAGTACGAGAGAGAAGAAGAAGATTTGTACCTATGACGTACCGTAAGGTGGCCAAAGACAACCAGGATTTCGTTCAAGGGTCTTGGAGGTTGCCAGGGTTTCTCTGTGCTTCGTCGTGTTTCACAGGGATGAAAGAGGAAGAGAGGGTCTAGTCGACGGGGTTGGGGGTGTTGTAGTCGTCGTCAGGGTGCCTCTATGGGTGTGCGTGGGTGTATGGGTTTGATTAGGAAAAGAGGGAGAGTTTGAGAGAGAGGGAAAAGGTTGACTCAGATGAAGGAAAGAGAGAGATAGGGAGAAGGTTAGTGGGCTGCCACGTGGCAGACAGAGAAAGAAAGAAAATCTAAAGGGAAGGTTCGGATTGGATTAGGATAGGGGACCAATTTGCAAATTTCTTTAAAACTTTAGGGAAACTGTGAAATTACAAATATTTGGGGTTGGGTTTAACACAGACCACTTGAACCCTCCAGACCACCACCACCTTATTTCCCTATTCTCTCTCGAGCTTGTGTGCACTGTTAAAAAACAATAGGGGTTCTCAATAACTTTGATCTAGGTAAGACTCGGAACGCCTTCGATCCCTTCTCTTTTTTATGTTTTGAGTTGATTTACAAATTATATGTGTGACTTTTTGATGAATTGATACAAAAATACATCAAGGAAGCATTTTCTAGATTTTTCTAGCGAGGTCTGATGGCTTTTGAGCCATTTCTCGGCCAACCTCGACCATAGCTCAACTCTATTTAGGTATATTTTGAATCTTTGTCTTCCTAGCTTCATTTTGGTTCTTAAATGGTGAATTTTAGTTGAGATTTGACCCCAAAACAGAGCCGGGGAAATTTCCTAGTCGAAATTCCCAGAAACCAGTGCTCTTCTTCATTGGGTCCGGCAACCCGTGAGCCAATCGGGTCGACCTGACCCGCAAACCATAACCAAGTCCAAAATCCAATCTAAAACTGACTCAAACCCTTGGGCCATGTAACCTGGCTCAAACTCAAGCCCAATCTATTAATCCAGAACCCATATCCAAAACCCATTATCTGGCCCAAACCCATTAACTTAATAGCCCAGGCCTAATCTAGCAGCCCAACCCAAATCCGACCCAGACCCAAGCTAGCTTCCAAGGTTAGGGCGTGGCCTACGCGTGGGTGCACGTCATGGCCAGCGAGTGGAGAACACACACCTTCGCTAGAGGTATTGTGCTCTGTCGTTGTCCACGGCTATGACCACGGTGACGCTAACAACTTTTTCGATGATCCATCTCGATGCATACGGTGGTGCGTGGCCTTCCGAGCCGCTGACACGTGGCGGCGCGTGGGGGAACTCGAGGTCCCTCCGTAGGTTTTTCGACGTGCCGAATCCTAATATGTTGTCCGTTTTCCCAAATTTGACTGTTTTAGTAGAGTTTTATTAAATGGCCTCTATATGTGGTTAGGTGCATCGGTGGGAAGTGACACCATCCTCGCTAGATCGAGTGGCTATTGGGCAATGGAATATTTGTGAGTGAACCCTTTCTTAACCTACATGTTTTTATAAAATATTAGCCTAGCATGCATTTCATATTTTATGATTTGAGCATGTTTTATGATATGTTTTACGAAGAATTTATGATTGCTTTAAATTGCTTTACGAAATATTTATAATTTATGATTTACTTTACGGATTTATGAATATGAGCTATTATGGATTGACGAGATGAGGCTTTGAGCTCCGGATTTGAGATGAGATTTTGGGATATGTTTTCGATACTTATCTAGTGGTTTATCATACATCACATCCACACAACACGGGTATGTAGACGTCTATGGCCATAGGACACAGTTGAGGATGTTTATATATATGTATATATCTTTTCTAGTGTAACCCAGAGTTATACAACTTCACCTTCAGATGATAGACCATGATTTTCTTCACTAGCATAACCCAGTGTTGTACAGCTTCACTTTCGAGTGATGGACAGGTACTGCCTTCGATCGATTATAATGATTCCCCTAACTTCACTAGCCGGGGGCTAGTGTCAGTGTGTGATGTATATATATCTCTTTTATGGTGTAACCTAAAGTCGTACAACTTCACCTACGGGTGATGAACCATGATTTCTTCACTAGCGTAACCCAGTGTCGTACAACTTCACCTTCGGGTGATGGACAGGTACTGCCTTCGGACGACTATGATACCCCTAGTTGAGTACATCACTGATGTGATTTATGGATGTTTCATGTATTTGCCTTCGGGCTACGATATCACCATTTTTGAGCACTGGTTTTACATACATGTGTTTACGAATGTTTTACATGGCATGCTAGGGTTTTCAAAAAGCCTATATGTAGTATTATATATGAGTTTTCAAAATAGGGGTTATTATGTTCAGAAACAAAATGTTTTCCTATTATTACTACTATTATTATTATAAACCTTGGTCCACTCACCTTTTGGTTTTTGCGCCATCTCAAGAGTTAGGACTGAAGTAGTACCCATTCCTCGGTTCGTACCTTTTTATAATAATTCCTTCATATTATTATTGTTTAGTTTTATGCTCTGAATACGTTCCTACTTTGGCATAATTGTTTTAATTACATATCTTTTATTTGTATGCATGTTAAAATGGCTTTGTTACCCTCGGGTGTCGACCAACACGTGTCTACCCTGGTATGTGGGGATATCGGGATTGAGGCGTGCCACAAAAGCTCTCTAAACCGAAGTCTAATCCCTCAAAAACATTCTATTGCCTCAGGGCTCCTAAATAAACATATAAATAGACTTAGAAATCTGAATCCTACCTAAATTAGGTCTCCTAACAAACCTGGAAAACCAAATAAAATAATAAACTAGGAAACACAATCCTATTCAAATGGGGTAATCTGATCAGCCAAAAGATCTCCACATTTTATGATCGTATCTGCTCCAAAGCAGGTCCAAAAGGTGGCGTTGAAAAGATTAGGACGTCCTCAACAATTTTGTAGAAAGAGCCTTCCTCAAAAATCACCATTTTGACCGACTTATGACCCAATGAAGCCCCAAATGTCAAATTGGGAGCACTGTGCGCTGGGGCCTTTATTAAGTCTCCACGGTTAAATGGCTTGGAATTAAAATCTGAAATTTTGATATAATTGTTTTGAAAGACTTACGAACCCACTTCCATTAAAATTACTCCAAATTTTCTTCGTTTGATCATTTTTTGCACAAAGTAGATCCGCATGTCCTACAATGAAAATATAGTAAAAAATCAAAATTCTTCCAAAATAACAAACCAATTGTAACTAAAAATAACGTAAAAATATCGAATAATATCGAGTCATCAAGATACCCTCGTCTTGAAAAGATGATTGGATTGTGAGAGCCGAGGTTGGTTGGACACCCAATTGAGAGAAGCAGGGGAGAAGCTACAACTTAAGGATTTCACGCTCAGGTTTCGGTAACCAGTCAACCTAGCTGCTCGACCAGTCAACCCGCATTTCTTATCTTGTTTTGGAGTTCTATATATTAAGGTTAGTTGTGTAGTTCCTGGCTAAATTCCTATGTAACCCTAATTTTGATATTATATAAACAAGACTTCTGGGAGGGTTTTTTGTGTGCGTGTAAAATGAAATTGTAGAGAGCTCACAAGACACAAGAGGACACACTTTTGAAAAAAATGTGAGGGGTGAGAGATATTAGGACCTAGGGTTTGTAAACCAAAGGGGCATTCAAACTAGTGAACTATCTCGGAAATCATCAAAGTGGACGTTGACAATTTTTGGCCAAACCACTATAATTTTTGGGAAGTGTTATTTGCAATCCAAAAATCTGATTCTACACTCCTCACAAGCGTATTTTTCTTTCTAAAAATAGAAAGTTTGGAGTGTAGAATGAGAATTTTGGAGTGCTAATAACAATTCCCTAATTTTTTTTGTGTTCTTGTGTGTGCCTTTTCTTTGTGCTTGGTGTTTTTGTATTTTCTTTATAGTTTGATTATTGTATGTTTTATCAGAGTCCATTGATGAGAGACATGGAAGTGGATGGCAATGTATTAAAAGGCTGAGGCGTAGGCAAAGCGTTCCATGGATTGCCCCGTCTAGGCGTGAGGTGAAGAATAACGGGACCTAAATAACTTAATATATATTGCATATATAATTATATATATAGTATACTACTTTGTAAAATAAATATAAATATAACTAAGCCAAAGATAATATCTCCTTCTTCAGTACTACATGTTGTTGTACTTGGAAATTATGAAATTATGTCATATAGTCTTAAATGTTGTAATTATTTATTTTATTGTAAGCAATTATAGTGAACTTCAATCGAAATAAGGCTGAATGACAACAATTATAGGGAGTTTGAAAGGAAATAAAGGCATAATGTCTCAATTATAGGCAATTCAAAAGGAAATAAAGGTTAAGTGAAGCTATTATAGGGAATTTAAAATGAAATAAAGGTTGAGTGGAGCAATTATTATAAGGAATTTAAAGGAAATGATGGCTGAGTGTAGTAGTTATAGGAAATTTCAAGAAATAAATATTGGCTAATCAAAATGCTATGTGGCATAATCTGAATGGGCAATAATTAATAAAAAAAATAAAAAAGAGTTAGAGTTAGACTTTGCCACTAGGATTTGGAGAGAGAAATTTTCTTTTTCTTCTTCCTTCCAACTTGAACGGCACATAAAGGAATGGCAAAAATAGAGGAATTGCAGAAATAGACCTGGAATTGGATGGAAAAGAAAAGTCCAACTGAACGCTTGGGTGCACCTCAGCTGCCTAGACGCGCCCCGAGACTGCCTTACGCCTACCCTCACAAAACAGAGGCGAAAACCCAGTAGCTCTGGCTCCAAGACCGCCTAGGCGTGCCCCGAGACTAATTTTTTAAAACACTAGTGGATGTACATCAAGGATTTGAGTAAACAAGAAATCCAGGATGAGACGCAGATCGAAAACAATATGGATTGAAAGAGTAAGGGCAATGGGGGATGACAGGCAGGGAGGAATAGAAGTAATAGTAGAAGAAGAAGAAGAAGATAAAGGACAGAGGAGGACTGCACCCGACTCTGATCACATCTAGGACCAACAGCTACAAGTTTTGAGAATATAGAGAATACTCACATAGCGGTGAGAAAACTACATTCAAAGAGAAGGTTACCCATATGGAACTAAGTTGCCATTTTTTTTGTTTTTTTTTTTTTCATTCTTCAGCTTTTTAATGAAATTTGAGCCGGCTGACATTTTTCTTTCCCCTCTTCTTCTTCTTCTTCTTCTTTTTTTTTTTTTTTTTTTTCTAGAAACTTGGGTATTTTATTATCATGTACATGTTATGATCCTTGGGCCACTTTTTGTTCCTAGTATTTTTTAGCACACTATTAATGTAGGCCCATTAGGTCCACTAAACCCTTGCTATCCTTCAATGTATTTAAATTTTTATGTTTATTTTAATGGTCATGATTTAGTGGTATTTTTTTCAGTTGTAAGTGAGATTTTAAATTCGATTCTCACGTAAGGTGAATTTGAATCAAGGCTAAGTACACCTTCTTTTTTTTAATGTAGATAATACTATTTGTCAAAAAAAAAAAAAACAAAAACAAAAACAAAAACAAAACAAAACAAAAGACATGAATGAAAAATATTGTTAATTTAGTTCTTACTTTTTTAGGAAAACTAATTAAAAAGATTTGAAAATTTTGAGTTTTAATGGTAAGGACACAATAAAGGGTAAAGTGAATAGTATCAGGATTGACTTTTTACTATAAAAAAATATGATTTTTCGTTAAAGTAAACAGTACTGCGGACTTTTCGTTAAAACTCCCTACTTTTTTTACATTATTTTTTCTTTACCCTTTCTACGAAATGGGTTCCATCAGAAGATGACTTATCAATTACTCAGTCCGAGATTGCAGTATCATCAACGACTTGCTGCCTCCTTATCTTCCACGAATGGAACTAGTTGACCGTCTTTGGTGTTGTCATCAATGATCAGAGCATAGTTCTAGTCTTCTAGATGAAAAAACAAAAAAAAAAAAAAAAAAAAAAAAACAATTGTTACATTTTTTAGATTGATTATTAATTGATCGTGTACCGGAGCAGAACTCACCCTCCAAACATGCCAACCGTGTCCCGTAAAATACATCGAAGACATTTTTTATGAGTCTTGTAGTTCCACGTTATTAATTAACGATAATCAATATGAAAAGGTGTAAATTCATTCAAGGAAAAAAAGTGGAATGCAATATGAAAAAGTAAAAACCTCATCATCCATTTTGAAACATGCCAACCGTGTCCCGTAAAACACATTGAAGACATTTTGAATGAGTCTTGTAGTTCCACGTTATTAATTAACGATAATCAATATGAAAGGGTGTACAAAGTGGAATGCAATATGAAAAAGTAAAAACCTCATCATCTATTTTGAAACTGACTCTAAACTTCAATAGAACAAAATGTACTTAATTCTCTTTTTTCTTCACTTCACAACTCAATGTCCTTCTCTTCCTTCTTCTGAAATATTTTTACTCACCACACCCTATAATGATAATGATGCTCGTCACCCTATTAATTACTTTGAAAGAGTTTGATTACTACAAAAATTTAAATAAAAAAAAAAAATTAATAAGGCAACACACTTTTATTTTATTTTTGTCACTTTATGGCAGTGAGCAAGATGCACTTCTCTTCCTCTTCATCTACCTCTCCCTCTCCCTCTCCCTCTCTGACAGTCTGTTAAAAGATGAGATGTAGGTCCAAAATTTGCCTCAACGTTTCCCTGCCTATCAGAAAGGTGAAAACATACTTTCCTACGTCAGGAATATCAGGTTCAAATACTTGGTAAATTTTCGTTGTTATAATGCTCAGTGATTACTAACATCTTCGCCTGGAAATATTCTAAAAAAGGGTGAAGATTTTAAAGCAATTAAGCAGTACTTGTCAGAAATGATACAACAACAACTACCGAGCCCTATCCCACTAAGTATGGTAGATTGTATGAATCCTAAAATACCATTACATTTGGTTTTGCGTCAAACCTTCCGTTAGCTCCACTTGTCTGAAATGCTTTTACAAAAAAATTTGCTAAGAAAGTAAAATGTCATTTGTTTTCGTTCACTGAAAACAGAAAATTGTGGTTTCGGTCTGGGTCTAGTGTTGCATTCTATTGACTGATACTGTTGGTTGGCACAGCTTCTCGTACAGGTACGATAGGCAGCTGGTGGATACAGGCATTGCCGATTCAGAGGCATCTAGGTTACATGAAGCCATCGAAACAAAGCAATACGATCATGATCATGTTGTTTGGATACTCAGCACAAGGAACATCTTTCAACTACGAGCAACATTTGAGTGTTACAAACAAAAGTATGGACATTCCATCGACCAGGTATATATCACGTCTACTTCTCTACTATTCAGTAATCTGAAGACTCACGATCTTTCTAATCCCTTGTTTTTGCTTCGGAACTCTGCCACTTTCGTCGACAGGACAATGTGCGTTTGTTGCACCAAATTATCTTCAGACTAGACTAACTTCTGGAATTAAGCTGAACTGGCTTATCTTCAACTATTCAGGACAAAAATAGTAAATTGTTTGGTGCAGCTGCAGATTATATGCCCTGGACTAAATTATGAAGGGAAACAAAAAGGTAATCAGCAAACCGAATTTTGGTCTCAAAAACATATTCGAATAATGAATTGGATACAAAACAGAAGCAAATTCACAGATCATAACACCAAATTCACAGATAAATTGGTTTAAAAAAAAAAAAAAAAAAAAACCGAATTCCAAGGCAACGGCACAAATTCTAATCATCATTAGCAGAAATTGCAAATCTTGTGAGGGTTAGAGCAAGTACCAAAGAGCAAAGCCGAAATCAAGCGGCAAGAGAATAAACAATAGGGGACTTTCACATCTGTGAAAAACAAAATCCATGATTTCGTAAACATCAACAATTATCTGCGACTTGAGTTTCAGTGGTCGGTGGGATGGTCTGGCGAGGTCGTCTGGCAGGATGAGAACGCGGGAGGAGTCGATCAGCCGACGCGGCGGGGAGTGCTGGCTGAGGCCGAAGGGGTCAAGCGGACGAGGACGCGACAAAGGAGTCGATCAGACGACGACGCAGCGGAGAGTGGTGGCTGACGCCGGAAGAGTCAAGCAGATGCGGTCGCAATAGAGGAGTCGTTCAGACGACGCCGAGAGAGAGAGGAGTCGGGCGTATAAGGACGAGAGAGAGCACGGTCTTAGCATTCCCATAGGTTTCGGGGGGATTCAATTACAAAAATAAAGAGAAAGAGAAACCATTCGAATTAGAGCACGAAATTGGAAGCCTGGAACGAAGCGGAGGGGAAGGATTCGCAGTGTGAAGCCTGAAGAGGAAGGATTTGGATTTGTTACTGTGAACTGTGAACAGACGAGTGCAGGGAAGAATGATAGGATTTAAGAAAAACTTCTACAAAATTCATATGGATTTTTAAAGAATTTGAATGGATTGCGGTAGATTGTGGTCGAATGATTTGAAATCCTAAAAAATGAGATTGGATTCTTTTTAGTATTGGTTATATATACTTTTGGCTTTCAAATCTCACACGATCCACAACTTATTGAAATCCTCCAAAATCTTAATTTTTTTGAATACGCTTAGATTTAGATGGATTTTAAAATCCTTTAAAATCTTTTAATTGACCACACCTAGATTTTAAAGGATTCTAAAATCCTTACACCTAGATTTGAATGGATTTTAAAATTCTTTTAAATTTTTTAATTGACTACACTAAGATTTTTAGGTCTCTCAAATCCAAGTTTGATTACATCCCTTAAACTTTTGCATTTAAGCACCAAGTGTCACTTTTATCTTTTTGTCAAAAAAAAAAAAAAAAAAAAAAAGTTAAAGAAAAAAGAAGTTAAAATATCATATTTTTACATAATTGTCACAATTCTAATACGTATTCCGACCGGCTAACGTTTTGCAGCGATCGTTCGATCAAATATTCCGGTTACAAGTTCGTTGTCCAACAGTTACTTTTAAAAAACATACTAGATGATGAATTTTCTTCTAAGGTCTATCTAACTTTGCAATGTATGCATCTAAACCAACAATAAACTCATACGAAAAATATAATTAAAGATGAGAAAGTTGCACCTCTTGCTACTTTTTATGTCATTCTTGAACATGACATGACATTTTCTAGCGATTCGAAAATAATTTTGGCATCAATGACAATCCAGCACTGGAGTCGGTGGTCTGTGAGTCATGTGTAATAGAGGAAAAAATACAAATATTTCTATGCTTAAAAATGTCTTGACTCACAAATAAAATGGTTTGAGCTTGGTAATTGATATTTATTTTCTTAATACATATATTAAAATTGATATTTAATCTGATTTTGCCTCATTATTTTGGAGTTCATGAATCGAGTCCTACAACTGTGTCCACACTTGGAAACGAATTAAGGTTTTCAACTACAGTTGTGCAAATAAATTAAGCAATGGAGTTTCTTGTTACAATACCAAGGCCCCACAAAATTTCAGGATATGTATATTTGGCATGGAAATATGTTCAATTTCATTTGATTGAATAGTTCACCCTTTGTAAATAACATTTTTTTTTTATCGTTTAAATTTCAAAATCAAAATCGTTAAATTCTTAATTCCAATTTAAAGATCATTCATACAAAAAGCATTTGAATTGGAAATTGTTTACTCGTGCAAATGTAACAAATCATGCTTTTCTATTTTTTCTTGTTTTTATTTTGTGATGGTACTGAAAATGCTCGGGCTTTTTTTCTTAGTCTCTTCTCGACTGCACATTAGGACTCACGGGTGGGTTTGCTTTCTCCTTTGACAAGAAGCTTGGTTTGATTCATCAAGAAGACAATTTTGGTTTAATACTTGCTTCAAAAGGCTTCGTTTCTCTTTCTGCCTTGACAACATGAATTACTAGCTACAACTTTTAGTGCTTAGGTGACATTTGATGAAATAATAATGTTTGATCAATCAGTCTGGACTCTCCACTATAAACTTCAAGCCAATATAAAATTGTTTCAAATACAAATGCATCAAATAAGGACTGAAACTGAATCAAAAAGCATACACGAGGACCCATACATTAAGAACTCCATCAAAGAGCATGAACAAGAGGACGGTTTAACTGCACACTTCTTGCAGCATCCTGCAAAAACTTGATTTTTATTTTTTTGAGTGTGGCTACAGCTTCTTGCATGTTTATTCTCTCGCCTGGTAGCTCTGCACAGCAAGCAAGAGCTAATCGCATAATGGACGATAAGCAATCTATCTTAGTCACAAAGTCAGGATCTTCCTCTTGTGTTACAAGTAAATTGGCATCCACAACTTCAGCTATTGCATCTGATGACAGTGAATTTGCAACACATTGCCTTAGATTCATTTCCTCAACAAACATTTCATTCGTAGGCTTCATTTTTGTGAATGTTTCCATGACTACAATACCAAAACTGTACACATCCCCTTGCGTAGAAACAATTCCATCCATCCCGTACTCTGCAATATTAATATACCAAAGAAAGTTAGAAGTTCCAGTTCTTCATGATTCTAAAATTGAAAGACACTAAACTAGCAAGTAGATCACCTGGAGCCATATACCCAACTGTGGCTAGGGTCATGGTTTGGGTCATGGAATCCCCGAAACCCAAGAGTTTTGAAATGCCAAAATCCGCAACATGTGCAACCATATCATCATCTAGTAGGATATTGCCTGGCTTCAAATCACAATGGACAATAGGCACTGAATAACCATGGTGTAGATATTCCAATGCCAATGCAACATCTACCATTATATTCAACCTATTTAGGATATTAAAAGAAGAGTTATGAGAATACAACCACTTCTCAAGGCTACCATTAGGCATATAGTTCAGTACCAAGGCTTTGAAATCCAATTGGCTGCAACAGCTAATGATTTTGATAAGATTTCGGTGCCGAATATTACTTAGCGTTTCACATTCCCTCTCAAAACTCTTGAAAGCCCCTTCTAGCTGCAAATCGAAAATCTTTACTGCAACATCTATCCCATCTGAGAGTGTCCCTTTATATACTGAACCAAAACCCCCACTTCCAAGTAAGTTTCTATCGTTAAATCCATTTGTCGCCCTTAGAAGTTCCAGGTGCGAAACTCTTCTCCAAAGAGATTGAGGTAACACGGTAGCCTCTGTTGCATCTTCAATTTTCCTTTTCCTGTGCAGTATAAATATCGACACAAAGGCTACTAGGAATATTGTTGCTATGATTATTGCTGGAATAATATATTTCAAGTTGGATGAACCAGCTTTCCTTGAATTTGGTTGAAGTGTATTGTTTTTGCATGGTGGGACATGGAATCGAGCTGCACCACACAACGCCTTATTCGAGACAAATGATAGAGCCGAGATGTTTTTGAAAGGTCCGCCTTCTGGAATTTCCCCTTGGAGTTGGTTGAAAGAAAAATTCAGGTACTCCAGATTCAAGAGTGCTCCTAGCGACTTCGGAATTGCTTCAGACAAACTGTTCTTGGATAAATCCAACCGTATCAGGCCTTCCACTTTGCCTAATGAACTGGGAATAGGGCCTTCAAAATTATTATCTGCCAAGGAGAGACTAATTAAACCTAGAAGATCCCCAACGCTGCTTGGTATAACCCCAAATAAATTGTTGCTTGATAGATCCATGTATGACACAACTTTCAACTGGCCGATATCTTGTGACAGAGATCCATTTAGAAGATTTGATGACAAGTTAAAGAACCAGACTTGTTGTAGTTCCCACAATGTAGATGGCAGTGTAGAAGTCAACAAATTGGAGGCTAATGATAGAATTCCAAGATTTGCAGACAGATTACCTAAGCAAGAAGGTATAAAACCAGAAAGTTGATTCTGACTCAAATGTAATACAGAAAGTTGGTTTAGTTGACAAAGTTTATCGGGAATATATCCTTGCAACTTGTTATCAACCAAATACAAACCTTGGAGACTCCCTAGTCTTCCTATAGAAGTTGGAATTAACCCGCTCAATTGATTGGATACCAGGTTTAAGGATATCAAGCTGCTCAAGTTGCCAATATCATTGGGAATGCTACCCTTCAAATTGCTTTCGCTTAAAGAAATTTTTTGAAGCGATGTAGAGTAATTCTGAAAAGAAATAGGAAGAGGCGCGTTTAAAGGATTACGCCCCAGGATGAGTACCCCAAGATTTCTAAGATTACCTAAACAAGAAAGGAAGTTTGCTTCTGGAGTTGAAGTGTCAACCGTCAAATTATTTTGGTATAAGCTAAGATACTCAAGGTTTGCCACGGCACATAGTTTGTTAGGAATAAACCCGGAAAATGAGTTGTCGACAATGTCTACATGATTGAGCTTAGAACCATTGGAGATAAAATTGGGAATGACTCCGCTGAGTTTATTCATTCCTAAATATATACTTTGTAGGTTCGGAATTCCAAGGCCTATGTCTGCTGGGAGGCTACCTGAGAGTTGATTACCAACAACTGAAAGTACTGTCATCTTTGACATATTGAAGATTGTGGATGGAAGGGGGCCGTTGAGATTGTTAAAATCCAGTGACAAATACTGTAGACTTTGAAGATTGCCAATTTCATATGGTATGGTACCTGCCACATTTAGTATTAGCACACAAGTTCAATTATTTAGCCTTAGCATTCCTAAAATAATATTAACTCCACAGTTTCACTGGATCATTAAAAAGAAAATAAAAATACGACAAGGAATTGTGCATATGTAGAGAAGATGGTAGGATACGCTATGTTTAGGAATTATGAAATAGGGTGTAATATCCATACACCTCTTTTTACTTCTCACACATTCTTCTAATTTTCGGCAATCGGATAGGATGAATTGAAGAAGATCAACGGATATAAAATAACAAAGGATGTGTGAGAAGTAAAAATAGGTGTGTGGATAGCACATCCCTTATGAAATCTAGTGAGTACTTAATGTACTTACTTTCTGATTATTATTATTTTTTTTTGTAAACTACTTACTTTCTGATTTAATTTAATTAAAAAATGCCAGATATTCAATGCTTTTAAAGCTAAAGAAAAATCAAATAAAATATTTATTATTTTTTTAATGAGTACTTACTTTATGATTTGAATCAATAAAAAAAGGCCACATATTCCATGCTTTTTAAAGCTAAAGAAAAATTAAATAACATATTTATTGTATTTTTTGTACAATAAAACTGAAATATTATTGGACAAAATCAAAAAGTAACTCCACACTAATGATCTCTCCAAATACTATCCGTTAGTTAGGTGAGATGGACTTATAATTGAGTAATTAAATACTTGATATTTATTTTTTAAATTGAGTATTAATTATTGTATTTGAGTATTTCGAACCACGATTGAAAATAAATAAATAAATAACTTCTCACTCCCACATTCTTTATCACTCTCTTTCTCTCTTCTTCTATTTCAAAAATAAAACAAAAAAAAAAATTCTCACACACTTTGTGTGTGCCCATATGTTAGTAATTGAGTAATTAAATACTTAATATTTATTTTTTAAATTGAATATTAATTATTGTATTTGAGTGTTTCGAACCATTCACAATTCAAAACAGCACCCCACCCCTATCATTGAAAAATAGCTGATCATGACTGGAACAAGGAAATAAATTGCTCTAATTAAGATAAATGGACTTGGCAATTAAGTACCCGTTAAGGTGTTGTTGCCAAAACCAAGCCGTGTTAACTGGGTCAAGTTTCCAATACTTCTCGGTATGCTTCCACTGAAATTATTATAGTCCAATACCAAACTAAGGAGCTCTTTGCACTGCCATAACTTGTGTGGAAGTGGACCATCAAACTCGTTGTAAGCCAAATTTAACACCTGGATACCTGGAAGATGTTGGCATATATTGTCTGGAAAACTACCACTTAAGTTGTTTCTGTTTAGAGCCAAAATTGTCAAAGAGGACATGTTGAAGACAGTCAAAGGAATAGGGCCTTTTAGGGCATTAGCCTGCACATACAACCTCTCCACCTCATCTTTACTGCCAATCAAGTTTGGAATTTCTGAAGAAAAAAAAAATCACATATAGGTTTTCAATATAATATTAAATATCAAATATAATAATGCAAAAAATGCTGGGGAAGTCACATTTATGCGTACCACATTGTGTTAATTACCTCTATGAAACCTACTAGTATTAATCAGTGCACCCTATTTCTATGAGAAATGTGGTACAATGAGCATTGTTTAAAAAAATGTGATTTCACCAGCATTAATCTAATAATACTTAAAAATGACAAAGCTGAGTCTTTCCTACCTTCAAACATGTTAAAGTCAAGGTATATATTCTTGAGCATGGTTAAGTTCCCAATTTCTCTTGCTATGCTACCTGTTACTTAAGTAAAATATGTAGACCCCCGTAGTTAAAAAATGAACCAACAGAGTATGTTATATAATCATGGCAACAAGCTGATTGAGTCATACCTTTGAAATTGTTATTTCCAAGTAATATCTCTTGCAACACTGTTAACCTCTCGATTTCTCTTGGTATGGTACCTATCAAAGTATAGGGTTTGTAATATGTATTGGCCGCTGAAAAGGAATAAGGAAAAAAAGTAAAAAACAAGCAGATAAATACATGGTATGGAACCTGATAGCTTGTATGGTAATTGGTTCGTATGTACGTACCGGATAGCTGGTTGCTTCTTAGATTGAGTACTTGGAAGTGCAGATAAGTTGAAGATAGCGTTTGGTATGGAACCCGAAAATTGATTACCATACAAATTGAAGGTTTGAAGTTTAGATAACAACCCGAACCATGATGGAATGGTCCCTTCAAAGTCATTGAATTCAAAGCTAATCAACTTCAGCCTGCGTAGATTAGACAATTCCGGGGGCAAGGTACCACCAAAACTGTTGTTTCTGAATTCCAATTGAACAAGAAATGAGAGGTTGCCTAGGTGGGGAGGGATGGTGCCAGTGAGACCCATGTAGGAGAGATTCAAGGTTGTCACTCTAAGGTGGCGTGCACCGCAAGTAATGCCAACCCAGTTGCAAACGTCGGAATTGGAGGTAGACCAGTTGGTGGTCAAGATGTTTTGAGGATCAATGGTGATATGGGATTTGAGGGCAAGAAGAGAAGATTGATCTGTGCTGATGTTGGTTTGTGCTGCTACGGAACCCGTTATTAAGATAGGTATGTATAGACAACAGTATTGGAATAGCAGCAACAACAAAGTTGTCAACGAGAGGAAACGAGTTCTTGCCATTGTTGTATGTGCTGAGTTCCAAGAAGTCAGAAGTAATGGGATCTCAAAGGTAGTCTTTTTAACTTTGAAAACTTTGAAATTATTATTGATTGAGTGCCAGAAAGAAAATAAATTATTGACTAATTAAACATTTAAAACATAAAAAATCCTTCATATTTTTTTTAATGGGATGCGTATGTTGTTGGAAAGGTCTGTGGAAACACTTACATAAACCACATGCATCGTCGACTTAGAGAAAAAAAATATTGGACTGAGCAATGGCGTAGTTAGAAATTTTTTTATGGGTGGGCTAGCTAAATTCTTAAGTTTGGCGAGACGAGACAATTGGAATTAGAACTGGCACAATATCAGAAACTGGAAGAAGATCAAAGTAACCTTGATTTGTATTTTGATCTGGAATTAACAAATGGAACCAAATATTGAACATATGGATTTGAAAAAAGAGAGTTTTAACGAAAAGCCCACGGTACTGTTCATTTTAACGAAAAACCAAATTTTTACACTAAAAAATCAATCTTGGTACTATTCACTTTACCCTTTATTTTGTTCTTATCATTCAAACTCAAAGTTTTCAAACCCTTAGTGCTTAGTGGATCAAGAACAATAACTGCAACTGGGCCTTGAACAGCATATGAATCCTTGAAACGACTAAATTAAAGAGTTGGCTAGAATCTGGGCTAACCACAAAGGTTAGCTGGTCCTGTCAAGTTTTATGTTCACAATGGTGGTAATGGGGGAAGAGAATGGATTGGTTGGAGGTTGGAGGGCAGGGTTGGTAGAGTTGACAGCATTGGAAGCGTTGTTGTTGGTATTAAACATCGCTGAGAGTGATGAGTAAAAAAATTGGGATCGTTGTCATTGGACTCAGAAGGCTCTGATACCATGTACAAACAATGGATATATACCAGTCAACATTGGGTTGCATATATTTACAATACGTTGAAGTTTACATCCAGGGTTTGGAAACCCTATTTACAATTAAATATACAAATAAGAAAAACAAGAAAGCTACAGACTATTCAAGACGTTTGAGAAAAGCCCCAAGCCTAGCCAACTTCTTAGAGATAAGAGATGCGAAACAACTCAGGGACGGATCCAGGGTAAAGCTGATTTCTCTTTCCAAGCTCTTTACTCCAACTTTGCAAAAAGAAATCAGCTACAGTGATGAATAATCCCAAGTTCTTTTCTATTCGAGTTCCAATATTTTATAATGACATTGATCAAACACTTTGTCTGTAGCACAGTAAGGCTCTCAGATTTGATGAAAAGAAACATATGTGAGATACCTGAGATTGGTTCATTGTTCCCTTGGTCATATCAAATGGTTCTTAGGAGGCGAGACAATAATTTTAGATGGCGGCGTTTGGTGTTCGCTCTTTCTCGATTTTTTCTCTTTTTTGAAAGAATAATGGTAAAGAGACTAAATTTATAAATAAAATTTTAAAAATTAAAAGACATAGAAATAAATAATTGATTTATTGCTTAAGTGTTGATGAACGTGTTCCTTCCTATTAGTGATACATTATTTAGGCTGAAGACTTTATCTCTAAATTTTATCTTCCTAATATTATCATTTCTGAAAACCCCCACCATTTTTGCAGAACTGAAAACCTTGTTGGTTTGAATTATTTACAAGCCATGGATTCGGGGTTTTTTGTTTCTTGCAACAGATCAAAGTTGGGTAGAAACAGGTGAGAAGAGAGAGAGAAAGAGAGAGAGAGAGAGAGAGAGATGAAGATTGTATTCATTTTGTGAACGAAAGTTTGCAGATTGTCGACAGGGGTGCGGATAAAACAGGGCCAGATGGCCTTCCATTACTTGGTCTTCTCCTTGAACTGACATATAGCGTAGTCTTAGGATGAAGTTGCCGGTTAATACTACGATTTGGTAGTAGTAATTTTTATTTACAAGTAAAAGATCTTAGGTTTGTTTCTCGTCAAAAATAAATTTGAACCACATTATTACTACCTCATTGTAAGAGTAAGCCACATCTTTTTTTTTAGTATAAATAATATCTTTTGTTCAAAAAAAAATAAAAAATAAAAAAATAGAGATGAAGCTCACCTTTGGTTACAACTCACATATTTAATATAAAACAACTAAATGAAAGGAATGAAACTCGTGGAAACTGGATGGAGTAAGGCCACCGCCTAGGCTACCAATCATGTGCCACCAGGCTTCATTCTCATGATATTTTATTTATTTTATTATGCTTTTATCTTTAAAAATTCATAATAAATTCATTATATATCAAAAAAATATTATTAAAGTTACTACGATCTCGCTGAGATATTTCTTGGGATGATAAAATATTGAAGAATCAAGTAAATTTAAATTTAATAGTTTAGAATTAGAGACGAGTTGTAGGGCTATGAAGTTTAATCAAGTTATGAAATAATAAGTCGTATAGAACCAAACTGGACTTTAAATAAGTATTTTTATCTTCTTTTTTTTTTTTTTTCTTTTAAAAAAATTAGGTTTTAGGACCATAGGGCTGAAGACAACTTTGCAACGATTTTGTATCAACTTTTAGAATATTTTTTCGATTTGTAACTTATTAAGATTATTGTAAAACAAAACAATTAGAAAACGAATAAATATAACCAGAACATTGTGTGGCAGTACTCCAGTGATAAACAAGGCGGTAAACCTAACTTCCGACACCATGTGTCATTTCCTTATTTTTTTTAAGGATTCTTTTATTGACACCGCATATTTTTATGAAAACACCCTCATCTAAAAGATTACTCGAAAATTTCAACGTTGTCCCTCCTTTTCTTAAGGGAATTATTATACTCCAAAAATCACATTCTACGTTCCAAACTTTCTATATTTGGAAAGAAAAATACATTTACGAGGAGTGTAGAATGAGATTTTTGGAGTGCCAATAACACTTCCCTTTCTTGAAGCCGCCCCCTCCCCCCCCCCCCCCCACCCCAATAAAGAAGTTAAGCAAACACACCCCAATTTAACCAACACCTATCTCTGAATACCTCCATCGTTGACATTGGCACTGTCGACAACTCCCATGTCGTTGGTAACAACCCATCACCTCAACTCATCCAACTGAATAACCCTTCAGCTACATCACCTCCATCACGGAAGTTGTCGGTAACACCATCCAACCCTTCTGTAACACGGAGGTCTGTCGTCCAACACCCTAACTTTCCCACTCAGGCAGAGAGAGAGGGTTTGGTTTTTTTGCTCAGATTTCTTGCGGTGGTTGGCTGCTGACAAGGGGGTGTGGCTATTTTTTTTTTGTTTTTTTCATCTTAATTTAGATCAAATAGGGGTAAAGGAGAGAGTTCATATAAAAAAATGAAAGCATGGGATGTTTTTATAAGATTGTGTGGTGTTACCTTTTTCTGATATTTTGTCTTTGAATAATCATAACTGTCCTCAAAGTTAGCCATATGGGTTTTAATTGGGAAAAATGAAGAACAAGCACCCCCACCCCCGACTGCTAGCCACGGTGATGACTCCGCAGAAGAAGAAGGAAACCCAAAGACTGGGTATCGCTGTTAGCAACCAAAAGTTGGGGTCTAGATCTTAACCTCAATTTCCTTTTTAATCATGTTTAATACCAAGCAAAAGTATGGGATAAAATATCAGGGTTTAGCGAAGCGAGGAGGGCCTCGTAGTCTAGGCGAGTCCCATTTATTGTAGCACAAGACCTTACCGAACATAGGATTATAATCCCAGTTAAGCCAGTCCAAGCCAGTTCTTCCTAAGGCTCGTAGCTTTAAGGATTAAGTTAGATTGGCTTAGATTACCCTAAGTTAGACTACCCTAATCAACAAATTATAATATTAAATTATTTAATACATTTCCAATAATATTTTATTGGGTAAATTATATAAAACTACCTCAACTATTGTGTACGTCGCAATTTCATACCTCATCTTTAAAAAATGTCAATGTCATACCTCATCTTACAAATTTGTTATAATTTCATACCTTCCGTCAGTTTGTCTGTTAATTCTTCCGTTAAATAGTGACATGGCTTAAGATGGGACCCACTCTCTATTAAAAAATTAATTAAATATTTAAAATTAAAATAATAAAATATTTATTTATTTATTTATTTTATTTTTTTGCATGGGGAACCCACCTCTTATCCCCTCACCCTTCTTCCCTACTCCCGTCTTCTCCCAACCCAAAACCAGAACCACCCCAAATCCAGATTCCACCCACCCCAACATCCCCCCCCCACTCACCACTGCCATTTGCGGCATCAGCTCCTACAACACCTGCTGTTGCACCCAAACCCACCACCCCTACCTGCCACCACCAACACCACCACCAGTTATAGACCCACTTCTCAGCTCCTCCAATCCACCCCACCAGATCCCTACTCTCCCCACCACAATATCCGCCCCAAAAACCCTCTCCAGACCCATAATGCCCACCACCCAAAACACCATTTCCGCCAACAACCACCACAAGACCAACCTACCTTCTCCCTCTTTTCCCACATTGAAGCCCTCAAATCCTCCCTCCACCACTACTCCTCCTCTGCCTCGCATTGCTCTCACTCTCCGTACTTCCCTTGTCTGAGAGACTCCGCCGCTTGAGTGATTCAAACCCACTTCCGTGCATTCCTCGTTCGTAGATCCCGAACCCTCAAGCAGCTCAAAGACCACGTATTCATCAAGTCTACTTTCACCTCTCTCAAATCCTTGATTTCCAATGAAACCCACTTGGATTTTCACGCCATATCTCAAAAATCCATCAATTTACTTCTCAAGTTCGACTCGATTCGATTGTTTCCAAGGTGGCGATTTGGTGGTCGGGGAGGGTGGGGGGAAATGTTGAGGTGGGTGGGATCTGGGTTTGGGGTGATTCTGATTTTGGGTTGGGGGAATACGGGAATGGGGAAGAAGGGTGAGGGGATAAGGGGTGGGTCCCCCATGCAAAAAAAAAATTTAAAAATTATTATTTTTAGTTTTTAATATTTTATTAATTTTTTTTAATAGAGAGCAGACTCCGTCTCAAGCCATGTCACTATCTAACGGAAGAATTGACAAACAAACTGACAGAATGTATGAAATTATAATAAATTCGTAAGATGAGGTATGACATTTACATATTTTAAAGATGGAGTATGAAACTATGACTAACTCAATAGTTAAGATAGTTTTATGTAATTTACCCTATTTTATTATTAATTCAACATTTTTCTTTCTTTCTTTCCTAAATATTGTACCCCTCTCTAGAAACTTCTTTCCTCTTCTCCCTCTTTAGCTCCGTCCCATCTCTCATTTTCTTTCTCTTTTTCCAACAAAACCCAGATACTTCTCATCTTTCCTTTGAACTCTATAATCTATACAACCAATCAACCATCATCTCTATCAATTATTTGACTGACTCCATTGACTTTCCCAATTTCTTGATTTTCTTTTTCCGGCGAGTTGGTCAAAGTGAGGATCGAAAAAGAAAGAAGCTTTGAGCATTACCTAAAACAGAGAAAAGGGTTTTTTAGAGATGGGTAGAAGAAGAAAGCAAAGCCCAGGGATTTTCTAGAAATTTTTTGTTTATCCGTAAAGCTAGCCATCTGGGATTTTTTTGGTAAAAATGAAGAACGAGCACCCTCGACTGTTGGCCATGGTGACGACTCCGCAGAATAAGAAGGAAGCTCAAGGACTGGATGTCGCTGTTAGCAAGCAAAAGCTAGGGTATGGATCTCAACCTCAATTTCCTTTTTAGTCCTGCTTAATACCAAGCGAAAGTATGGGATAAGATATCTGGGTTTAGCAAAGCAGGGAGGGCCTCGTAGTCGAGGCAAGTCGCATTTACAAGACCTTACCAAACATAAACATAGGATTATAATTCCAATTAAGCTAGTCCAAGCTAGCTTGTCCTAAGGAGATTGGATTATCTCGGACTGGACTAACTTTAAGGATTAAGTTGGACTGACTTAGACTATACTAAACTAGACTAATTTAGTAAAGCGTTTGGTGCAGTGCAGGACTAAAAACAGAACAAGACGAACATTATTTATAGAAGTCACACGACTCACACCCATATATTTTTGCTCAGCATGTCCATTTCTCCTTATATTTAATCATCAGGCATAGGAGTTTTGAAATTTCATTACATCTTTTTACTTTCCTCGCTTGCTATTAATCGAAATTTGTTGCTAGATTATAAATATAACTTCTGTTTAATCCAACCCTTGATTAAAAAGCTGACATACATCTTTTATTAATACTCCATAACATTCGAAACGAAAACAAAAAGTCTTGATAAAAACCTTAAACTCCGACAAACATAGACAAGGGTAAGGTAGATAAGTCACACCACAAGTAAACACAAACACGGAAAATAAAGATAGTCATCAAACTCAATAGAAAAACAGAAGCAATCATAGCACTTGATCATACTAATTTGCCCAGCGAAGATTTTCAATCTTCCTTCCCCAGCAGAGTAAGGAGGAAGTCCTCGTAATCCCCAGAAGTTTCTTTGGCCACAGCATGGTCGAGAGGAACGCTGTTCTTCTTGTAGTAAACCTCTTTGATGTCTTTCAAGTCCCTCTCGGCCCTCGTCACAATCACACGAGTGAGAGCATCCTCATCAGTTCCAACCCTCTTGATTGCGTTGCGAAGAACCTTCTCAAAGTACTTCTTGGGGTCATTGAGGCATCGGATGGCTACATGCAGTGCCTTCTGGAGACCATCACCACCCTCTTCCAACAAACACTGTGATAAAAAGAAGAAAACTTAGAGGTCAAACTCGGCAGTCTTGAATCTTAGACTCTTAGTAGATAAAAGTTTCTATAAGTAATTAGTTTTGGGTTGGATGCTCTTACTTCGACATAAGGCCTTCATACGTACCTTACTGATGGAAGTGCCATGGTCATCTCGGTAGCGGTTAAAGGTTGCCATGAGTTGAGTCTTGCTCCTAGTACTGAGGATCCTAATAACTTCATCATGATTGAAAGCCTTGTCTTTGATAGCATCATGAAGAATATCAGCTTCCGAATTGGCCAGTTTTGCATTGATCTCACAACCATCATAACGATACGCAGTCACTAAAGCAACCAAAAGCTGTAACATTGACCAAAAACCATCAAACACCATTACCAATTCTTCTATTCTAACAGTTTTCGGAACACAATTCTAGAAAAACACAGATACCAAAATAAGAGTTCACCTAATACCAAAAAGAGGAGGCAAACAATGGCAAATTCTCCAACTTATTATGTTGTCCATTAGTAAAGTAGACTATCACGTAATCCAAGTTAATAGTTCGATAACATAACTTGTCACAGTATTTGTCAAAAAAAATCCTTTGCCGTTCATAATGTTTGTCGTACCTTGCGGATATCACCAGTGGTGTGTGCAGCCAAGTCTTCTTCCAAGGAGTGCTTGTAGCGAACTTGGTAAGCCTTCCTTACCGCAAGGAGCTCTTCAGGAGATAGAATGGTTGCAATCTCGATGATGACATCGTAGTTACACTCAGATTTCTTGATGGCCACATGAGCCAAAACAGCATCTCGATCTGCAGGATCCAAGATCCAACGGTACACCGCTTTCTACATTTGCCATATCCCCAAATGAAAATAGTTTTAGTATATGGCATAACTAAAATTGCTCAAACAAGAGATACAAAACTAAGATAACTCATACAGAAAATTTGAACAGAAAGTGAGTTAGGTCAATTCTAAAGTTCGGATTCCCATTTTCATAGCTTAGCGTAATTTAAAATATTACGTTGTGAAATATAAAATATAAAAAATTTGAGTTCGAAAGTAAATACCATGTAAGTTCATCCATGTAGAGAGTTTTGAGAGGCAAAAACTTTTATATTCTATATATTTAATACAAAAGTGATGAATTGACTGAAATGTTCAAAACTCTTGTATTTAAGTGGTACCTTTTAATCTCATCAAAACATTTCGGTCCACAACAAAAATCTCAAAAAAATATTTACTTAATATTAATAAATAATATGCTTACCATATTTTCGTACCACATTAATACCGTTTTTTAATAGAGATAGGACCATATGTGTTTTATGTCATTGTTATTTTAAACAAAATAATACTTGGAATTAATAATTTATTGACAGCTCATTGATTTGTTCTCTAGAAACCTTCAAATGTCGCTCTCATCATGATAATATTCTCCTTTCCACCCTCTTCTATATCTTTGTAGGAAAAGGACGCTTCGGATATTTCCATGTTTTGTGATACACAAGAACGGAACCGAATCCCGTCCAAACCCAATAAAGCTGAGTCTGCTGAGTTAGGGATCTGGGCCGTTAAAATTTAATCCAACGGCTACAAATAGATGGTCCTCTAAAACTTATAATAATTATAGCCGTTAGATCAAATTTTAATAAACCGAATCCTTTACTTAGCAAGCTCGGTTTATTTGAGCCCGGAGGAGATCCAGTTCCCACAAGAACAATCAAAACATGATACATTTTTTCATATATTTATTTTCAAAAATATTTAATTTATTTTCGACTTATGAATATTTCAAAAATATAAATAAATAGTAATGGTAAATATCGATTAAGGGTGAAAGTATGAGAGAAAAAACCTCAAAATCCCCAGAGAGCTCGGACTCAAGGCGCTTGAGAAGATCTTCCTGATAAGATTGCTCGTAAGCAAGCCTGATTTGCTTTCTCTGTGCTGCGTTTCTATGTCCCAGTATTGAGATTATAGCCTTCTCATCGGTCCCCCATCCTACACAGTACACAAAAATATGAATAATATACATTAAAATTACCATATATATAAATTCTCAAAAAAAAAATAAAAAATAAAAAATAAACACACACACACACACAATTAACCATCTGCATGTAAATTAAAATAAGAATTAAATGGCTGAATAAAATGATTAAACCTTTCACAGATTTTCGAAGAACTTCAGCATCGTCGTCGGGAGAGAAGTTTTCAGGAGCAATTAGGGTAGCCATTGTTGGAGATAATTTTCTAGGTTTGACTCCTCTCTTACTAGTGTCTGTCTTGTGCTCTTGCTCTTACAATGTATAATATTTATAGCAAATCTTTCACATTAAGAAATCAACTAAAATTGTGGTATTTAGGAATATATTAATTAGCATATCTACTAATTATCCACAAATGAGGTTGTGCTTAGGTGAGTTTTGGTTGGATTTGGTGTGGCACTAATAGGTGGTTGCAAAATGGCAATCTCTAATAATACGACATTCTTTATATATATACATGATCTCTCCTGGACTTAGAAGACATTTAATTAATAATTTCTTCCATTTTGGAGTTGTTCTTTCTTTTTGCTAATATTACCTTAGGAGAGATGTTATTCGTACCATGTTTTTGTATCATATTTTCATATCATCTTAAATAGCATTTGATGTGGACAACCACATCATTTGGATTAATCAGATTTTTAAATTTAGTTCATTATTTAATAAACTAATAATTAAGAAAAACTAGTTAATTAAATGATGATTGTGGTATACGAGAAGTCTTTCTCCTTCATTTTCTTGGGTTTTGCAAATTTTTCAAATGATGTGGCTGTCCATATAAAATGCCACCTAAGGTGGTATAGAAATATGATATAAAAACATGGTATGAATAATATTATTATTACTTTAGATCGTAAAATTATTCTACCCTTAGAATGAGTTAGGCCAAACTTGAGAGATCAAACTTAAAATCTAAGCAAGAGACATGTGATCTACTCGTAAGAAGAAAAATTGAATAAATCGCCAACTTACCTAGGTTAATATTCATACAATCAAAGACCAAACAAAAGAAGCATGGGACATTCCTACCCCTACACACACACACACACATACGGGGGTCAGGATTGGGCTGGAAACACATTTAGACACTTTTGTTGGCTGTCTTTCCATAATTTATTTCAAGAATCTGAACGGTATGATTTTAAATTTATATGACAGTGTAGACTGGCTAAAAAATAGTTAGAGAGAGTAGAGTACCTTTGCATGCGTTTCTGAGGGCTTCCGCATCGTCCTGAGGAAAGAAGTGGTCTGGAGCAATGAGGCTTGCCATCGTAAACTGCTATGCTGTTTTTGCTTGGTTTTCAGTAGGAAAGGAAGGAAAGAGGCAAGTAAAATGTGAGTGAGAGACTAGTCCAAGTGCGTGACCCTTTATATATTGCTAGGTTTTCTTATAGTATTCACCATTGAAGTTAATGGCCACCTCACACAAACTATGTTGTTGAGATTCCTCGTAAGTTACACGTGAACAGTATACCTTTTTAATTATCTTAATAGTTTCCCTTACTCCCACCAATTATCGTAAAACAAGGGACGAAAAGGGTAATTTACATATGAATAGTCCTCGTAGTTTACTCGGATTTTCAATTTAATGTTTGTAGATTTTTTGTTGTATTTTATAATGTTACCGTAATTTTATTCCGTCAAACTAATAGAAATTTCATCCACGATAGGTGCCTTTAAATGAGAAGATGTGATGGAAAATTCAACTTAATTGATAAATATTAGACTTAAGCGAATATATACAATAAAAATGCAATAAAAAACGAGGATGAAAGTGCAAATCTAAGTAAATCATGGAGACTATTAGTACAATTTACACTAAAATTTTTGAAGAAATTATAGCAATGATCTATTAACTTTAACTCAATTGAAACAATGGTTCATCAACTAAAAATATATGACCATTGTTCATTTAACTCATCAAAACGTGCAGCTATGGTCATTTTCGTTAACTCCATTAGAACTTTCGTTAAAATAAATCATGTGTCACACACGTGAGGATGAAACAAGAGGCAAGCATGAAAAACCAAATGAAAAAAAAAAGTATAGCAATGGTCCTTTAACTTTAACCCAATTATAGAAATGGTCATTCTAACATGAGTCATTTTGACGAAATTCTGACGAAGTTGAAGTAAAGGATCATAATTGCACATTTTGATGAGTTAAGAGACCAATGATCATGAATTTTTTTGTTGATGGACCATTACTCTAATTAAGTTAAAATTGAGAAACCATTACTACAATTTTCTCAAAAAATTTTAATATAAAATTTTGGTGTTCACACCTCATGACTCATGATATGCTTTTTTATTTGTCTTTTGCGGGGTTGGTCAAAAATAATAAATTAAATTGTGGTGTTTGAAAACTGTGTGTTGTGTTTTGTGTTCACACATGCTACACCTTTTTTCAACTAATTATTATAAATTTCTGCGATTTGTGTTCACACACCTGCTACTTTTTTTTTTTTTTAATGTCTCGAAGAGTACGGCTAGGTAAATCAATTTTTTTATTAATACTCCATAACATCCGAAACGAAAACGAAAGTCTTGATAGAAACCTTAAACTCCAACAAACATACACAAAGGTAAGGTCGATAGTCACACCACAAGGAAACACAAACACGGAAAATAAAGATAGTCATCAAACTCAATAGAAAAACAGAAGCAATCATAGCACTTGATCATACTAATTTGCTCAGCGAAGATTTTCAATCTTCCTTCCCCAGCAGAGTAAGGAGGAAGTCCTCGTAATCCCCAGAAGTTTCTTTGGCCACAGCATGGTCGAGAGGAACGCTGTTCTTCTTGTAGTAAACCTCTTTGATGTCTTTCAAGTCCCTCTCGGCCCTTGTCACAATCACACGAGTGAGAGCATCCTCATCAGTTCCAACCCTCTTGATTGCGTTGCGAAGAACCTTCTCAAAGTACTTCTTGGGGTCATTGAGGCATCGGATGGCTACATGCAGTGCCTTCTGGAGACCATCACCACCCTCTTCCAACAAACACTGTGATAAAAAGAAGAAAACTTAGAGGTCAAACTCGGCAGTCTTGAATCTTAGACTCTTAGTAGATAAAAGTTTCTATAAGTAATTAGTTTTGGGTTGGATGCTCTTACTTCGACATAAGGCCTTCATACGTACCTTACTGATGGAAGTGCCATGGTCATCTCGGTAGCGGTTAAAGGTTGCCATGAGTTGAGTCTTGCTCCTAGTACTGAGGATCCTAATAACTTCATCATGATTGAAAGCCTTGTCTTTGATAGCATCATGAAGAATATCAGCTTCCGAATTGGCCAGTTTTGCATTGATCTCACAACCATCATAACGATACGCAGTCACTAAAGCAACCAAAAGCTGTAACATTGACCAAAAACCATCAAACACCATTACCAATTCTTCTATTCTAACAGTTTTCGGAACACAATTCTAGAAAAACACAGATACCAAAATAATAGTTCACCTAATACCAAAAAGAGGAGGCAAACAATGGCAAATTCTCCAACTTATTATGTTGTCCATTAGTAAAGTAGACTATCACGTAATCCAAATTAATAGTTCGATAACATAACATGTCACAGTATTTGTTAAAAAAAATCCTTTGCCGTTAATAATGTTTGTCGTACCTTGCGGATATCACCAGTGGTGTGTGCAGCCAAGTCTTCTTCCAAGGAGTGCTTGTAGCGAACTTGGTAAGCCTTCCTTACCGCAAGGAGCTCTTCAGGAGATAGAATGGTTGCAATCTCGATGATGACATCGTAGTTACACTCAGATTTCTTGATGGCCACATGAGCCAAAACAGCATCTCGATCTGCAGGATCCAAGATCCAACGGTACACCGCTTTCTACATTTGCCATATCCCCAAATGAAAATAGTTTTAGTATATGGCATAACTAAAATTACTCAAACAAGAGATACAAAACTAATATAACTCATACAGAAAATTTGAACAGAAAGTGAGTTAGGTCAATTCTAAAGTTCGGATTCCCATTTTCATAGCTTAGCGTAATTTAAAATATTACGTTGTGAAATATAAAATATAAAAAATTTGAGTTCGAAAGTAAATACCATGTAAGTTCATCCATGTAGAGAGTTTTGAGAGGCAAAAACTTTTATATTCTATATATTTAATACAAAAGTGATGAATTGACTGAAATGTTCAAAACTCTTGTATTTAAGTGGTACCTTTTAATCTCATCAAAACATTTCGGTCCACAACAAAAATCTCAAAAAAATATTTACTTAATATTAATAAATAATATGCTTACCATATTTTCGTACCACATTAATACCGTTTTTTAATAGAGATAGGACCACATGTGTTTTATGTCATTGTTATTTTAAACAAAATAATACTTGGAATTAATAATTTATTGACAGCTCATTGATTTGTTCTCTAGAAACCTTCAAATGTCGCTCTCATCATGATAATATTCTCCTTTCCACCCTCTTCTATATCTTTGTAGGAAAAGGACGCTTCGGAGATTTCCATGTTTTGTGATACACAAGAACGGAACCGAATCCCGTCCAAACCCAATAAAGCTGAGTCTGTTGAGTTAGGAATCTGGGCCGTTGAATTTTAATCCAACGGCTACAAATAGATGGTCCTCTAAAACTTATAATAATTATAGCCGTTAGATCAAATTTTAATAACCCGGATCCTTTACTTAGCAAGCTCGGTTTATTTGAGCCCGGAGGAGATCCAGTTCCCACAAGAACAATCAAAACATGACACATTTTTTCATATATTTATTTTCAAAAATATTTAATTTACTTATGAATATTTCAAAAATATAAATAAATAGTAATGGTAAATATCGATTAAGGGTGAAAGTGTGAGAGAAAAAACCTCAAAATCCCCAGAGAGCTCGGACTCAAGGCGCTTGAGAAGATCTTCCTGATAAGATTGCTCGTAAGCAAGCCTGATTTGCTTTCTTTGTGCTGCGTTTCTATGTCCCAGTATAGAGATTATAGCCTTCTCATCGGTCCCCCATCCTACACAGTACACAAAAATATGAATAATATACATTAAAATTACCATATATATAAATTCTCAAAAAAAAAAAAAAAAAAAACACACACACACACACACAATTAACCATCTGCATGTAAATTAAAATAAGAATTAAATGGCTGAATAAAATGATTAAACCTTTCACAGATTTTCGAAGAACTTCAGCATCGTCGTCGGGAGAGAAGTTTTCAGGAGCAATTAGGGTAGCCATTGTTGGAGATAATTTTCTAGGTTTGACTCCTCTCTTACTAGTGTCTGTCTTGTGCTCTTGCTCTTACAATGTATAATATTTATAGCAAATCTTTCACATTAAGAAATCAACTAAAATTGTGGTATTTAGGAATATATTAATTAGCATATCTACTAATTATCCACAAATGAGGTTGTGCTTAGGTGAGTTTTGGTTGGATTTGGTGTGGCACTAATAGTTGGTTGCAAAATGGCAATCTCTAATAATACGACATTCTTTATATATATACATGATCTCTCCTGGACTTAGAAGACATTTAATTAATAATTTCTTCCGTTTTGGAGTTGTTCTTTCTTTTTGCTAATATTACCTTAGGAGAGATGTTATTCGTACCATGTTTTTGTATCATATTTTCATATCATCTTAAATAGCATTTGATGTGGACAACCACATCATTTGGATTAATCAGATTTTTAAATTTAGTTCATTATTTAATAAACTAATAATTAAGAAAAACTAGTTAATTAAATGATGATTGTGGTATACGAGAAGTCTTTCTCCTTCATTTTCTTGGGTTTTGCAAATTTTTCAAATGATGTGGCTGTCCATATAAAATGCCACCTAAGATGGTATAGAAATATGATATAAAAACATGGTATGAATAGTATTATTATTACTTTAGATCGTAAAATTATTCTACCCTTAAAATGAGTTAGGCCAAACTTGAGAGATCAAACTTAAAATCTAAGCAAGAGACATGTGATCTACTCGTAAGAAGAAAAATTGAATAAATCGCCAAATTACCTAGGTTAATATTCATACAATCAAAGACCAAACAAAAGAAGCATGGGACATTCCTACCCCTACACACACACACACATACGGGGGTCAGGATTGGGCTGGAAACACATTTAGACACTTTTGTTGGCTGTCTTTCCATAATTTATTTCAAGAATCTGAACGGTATGATTTTAAATTTATATAACAGTGTAGACTGGCTAAAAAATAGTTAGAGAGAGTAGAGTACCTTTGCATGCGTTTCTGAGGGCTTCGGCATCGTCGTGAGGAGAGAAGTGGTCTGGAGCAATGAGGCTTGCCATCGTAAACTGCTACGCTGTTTTTGCTTGGTTTTCAGTAGGAAAGGAAGGAAAGAGGCAAGTAAAATGTGAGTGAGAGACTAGTCCAAGTGCGTGACCCTTTATATATTGCTAGGTTTTCTTATAGTATTCACCATTGAAGTTAATGGCCACCTCACGCAAACTATGTTGTCGAGATTCCTCGTAAGGTACACGTGAACAGTATACCTTTTTAATTATCTTAATAGTTTCCCTTACTCCCACCAATTATCGTAAAACAAGGGACGAAAAGGGTAATTTATATACGAATAGTCCTCGTAGTTTACTTGGATTTTCAATTTAATGTTTGTAGATTTTTTGTTGTATTTTATAATGTTACCATAATTTTATTCCGTCGAACTAATAGAAATTTCATCCACGACAGGTGCCTTTAAATGAGAAGATGTGCCCAAAATGTGATGGAAAATTCAACTTAATTGATAAAATATTAGACTTAAGCGAATATATACAATAAAAATGCAAGAAAAAACGAGGATGAAAGTGCAAATCTAAGTAAATCATGGAGACTATTAGTACAATTTACACTAAAATTTTTGAAGAAATTATAGCAATGATCTATTAACTTTAACTCAATTGAAACAATGGTCCATCAACTAAAAATATATGACCATTGTTCATTTAACTCATCAAAACGTGCAGCTATGATCATTTTCGTTAACTCCATTAGAACTTTCGTCAAAATAAATCATGTGTCACACACTTGAGGATGAAACAAGAGGCAAACATGAAAAACCAAATGAAAAAAAAAGTATAGCAATGGTCCTTTAACTTTAACCCAATTATAGAAATGGTCATTCTAACATGAGTCATTTTGACGAAATTCTGACGAAGTTGAAGTAAAGGATCATAATTGCACATTTTGATGAGTTAAGAGACCAATGATTATGAATTTTTTGTTAATGGACCATTACTCTAATTAAGTTAAAATTGAGAAACCATTACTACAATTTTCTCAAAATTTTTAATATAAAATTTTGGTGTTCACACCTCATGACTCATGATATGCTTTTTTATTTGTCTTTTGCGGGGTTGGTCTAAATAATAAATTAAATTGTGGTGTTTGAAAACTGTGTGTTGTGTTTTGTGTTCACACATGCTACACCTTTTTTCAACTAATTATTATAAATTTCTGCGATTTGTGTTCACACACCTGCTACTTTTTTTTTTTTTTTAATGTCTCGAAGAGTACGGTTAGGTAAATCAATTTTTTATTAATACTCCATAACATCCGAAACGAAAACGAAAGTCTTGATAGAAACCTTAAACTCCAACAAACATACACAAAGGTAAGGTCGATAGTCACACCACAAGGAAACACAAACACGGAAATAAAGAGAGTCATCAAACTCAATAGAAAAACAGAGCACTCATAGCACTTGATCATGCTAATTTGCTCAGCGAAGATTTTCAATCTTCCTTCCCCAGCAGAGTAAGGAGGAAGTCCTTGTAATCCCCGGAAGTTTCTTTGGCCACAGCATGGTCGAGAGAAACGTTGTTCTTCTTGTAGTAAACCTCTTTGATGTCTTTCAAGTCCCTCTCGGCCCTTGTCACAATCACACGAGTGAGAGCATCCTCATCAGTTCCAACCCTCTTGATTGCATTGCGAAGAACCTTCTCAAAGTACTTCTTGGGGTCATTGAGGCATCGGATGGCTACATACATTGCCTTCTGGAGACCATCACCACCCTCTTCCAACAAACTCTGTGATAAAAAGAAGAAAACTTAGAAGTCAAACTCGGCAATCTTGAATCTTAGACTCTTAGTAGATAAAAGTCTCTGTAAGTAATTAGTTTTGGGTTGGATGCTCTAACTTCGACATAAGGCCTTCATACGTACCTTACTGATGGAAGTGCCATGGTCATCTCGGTAGCGGTTAAAGGTTGCCATGAGTTGAGTCTTGCTCCTAGTACTGAGGATCCTAATAACTTCATCATGATTGAAAGCCTTGTCTTTGATAGCATCATGAAGAATATCAGCTTCCGAATTGGCCAGTTTTGCATTGATCTCACAACCATCATAACGATACGCAGTCACTAAAGCAACCAAAAGCTGTAACATTGACCAAAAACCATCAAACACCATTACCAATTCTTCTATTCTAACAGTTTTCGGAACACAATTCTAGAAAAACACAGATACCAAAATAATAGTTCACCTAATACCAAAAAGAGGAGGCAAACAATGGCAAATTCTCCAACTTATTATGTTGTCCATTAGTAAAGTAGACTATCACGTAATCCAAGTTAATAGTTCGATAACATAACATGTCACAGTATTTGTCAAAAAAAATCCTTTGCCGTTAATAATGTTTGTCGTACCTTGCGGATATCACCAGTGGTGTGTGCAGCCAAGTCTTCTTCCAAGGAGTGCTTGTAGCGAACTTGGTAAGCCTTCCTTACCGCAAGGAGCTCTTCAGGAGATAGAATGGTTGCAATCTCGATGATGACATCGTAGTTACACTCAGATTTCTTGATGGCCACATGAGCCAAAACAGCATCTCGATCTGCAGGATCCAAGATCCAACGGTACACCGCTTTCTACATTTGCCATATCCCCAAATGAAAATAGTTCTAGTATATGGTATAACACAAATTGCTCAAGCAAGAGATACAAAACTAGCATAACTCATGCAGAAAATTTGAACAAAATGTGAGTTAGGTCAGTTCCAAAGTTTAGATTCCCATTTTATAGACTGACTGAAATGTTCAAAACTCTTGTATTTAAGTGGTACCTTTGAATCTCATCAAAACAATTCAGTCCACAACCAAAAAATAAAAAATAAAAAAAACTTAATATTAAAAAAAAATATTCTTATCATATTTTTCGTTCTTTAATAGAGATGAGACCATATGTGTTCTAAGCCAATGATATTTTAAACAAAATAATACTTGGAATTAATAATTTATTGACAGCTCATTGATTTGTTCTCTATGAACCTTCAAATGTTGCTCTCATCATGATAATATTCTCCTTTCCACCCTCTTCCTATATCTTTGTAGGAAAAGGACAAAACCCTTCGGAGATTTCTATGTTTTGTGATACACAAGAACAATCAAAACATAACACATTTTTTCATGTATTTATTTTCAAAAATATTTAAATTATTTTCGACTTATGAATATTTCAAAAAAAAAAAAAAAATAGCAATGGTAAATATCGATTAAGGGTGAAAGTATGAGAGAAAAAACCTCAAAATCCCCAGAGAGCTCGGACTCAAGGCGCTTGAGAAGATCTTCCTGATAAGATTGCTCGTAAGCAAGCCTGATTTGCTTTCTCTGTGCTGCGTTTCTATGTCCCAGTATAGAGATTATAGCCTTCTCATCAGTCCCCCATCCTACACAGTACACAAAAATATGAATAATATACATTAAAATTACCATATATATAAATTCTCAAAAAAAAAAAAAAATACACACACTCACACAATTAATCATCTGCATGTAAACTAAAATAAGAATTAAATGGCTGAATAAAATGATTAAACCTTCCACAGATTTTCGAAGAACTTCAGCATCGTCGACGGGAGAGAAGTTTTCAAGAGCAATTAGGGTAGCCATTGTCGTAGATAATTTTCTTGGTTTGACTCCTCTCTTACTAGTGTCTGTCTCTTGCTCTTACAATGTCTAATATTTATAGCAAATCTTTCACATTAAGAAATCAACTAAAATTGTGGTATTTAGGAATATATTAATTAGCATATCTACTAATTATCCACAAATGAGGTGGTGCTTAATTACGTGAGTTTTGGTGTGGCACTAATAGGTGGTTGCAAAATGGCAATCTCTAACAATACGACATTCTTTATTTATATACATTTCTTTATACACACACACACGATCTCTCCTGGACTTGGAAGACATTTAATTAATAATTTCTTCCGTTTTGGAGTTGTTCTTTCTTTTTCACTAAGATTACTTTAGATCGTAAGATTATTCTACCCTTAGAATAAGTTAGGTCAAACTTGAGAGATCAAACTTAAAATCTAAGCGAGAAACATGTGATGATCTACTTGGAAGAAGAAAAATTGAATAAATCGCCAACCTACCTAGGTTAACGTTCATACGATCAAAGACCAAACAAAAGAAGTATGGGACATGCGTACACGTCTCACACACACACACACACACACGGGGGTCAAGATCGGGCTGGAAACACATTTGGACACTTTTGTTGGCTGTCATTTCATAATTTCTTTCAAGAATCTGAACGGTATGATTTTAAATTTATATCACAGTGTAGATTGGCTGAAAAATAGTTAGAGAGAGTAGAGTACCTTTGCATGCGTTTCTGAGCGCTTCTGCATCATCGTGAGGAGAGAAGTGGTCTGGAGCAATGAGGCTTGCCATCGTAAACTGCTATGCTGTTTTTGCTTGGTTTTCAGTAGGAAAGGAAGGAAAGAGGCAAGTAAAATGTGAGTGAGAGACTAGTCCGAGTGCGTGACCCTTTATATATTGCTAGGTTTTCTTATGGTATTCACCATTGAAGGTAATGGCCACCTCACACAAATCATGTTGTCGAGATTCCTCGTACGTTACACATGAACAGTATACCATTTTAATTATCTTAATAGTTTCCCTTACTCCCACCAATTATTGTAAAACAAGGGAAGAAAAGGGTAATTTAAATATGAATAGTCCTCGTAGTTTACTCGGATTTTCAATTTAATGTTTGTAGCTTTTTTGTTGTTTTTTATTGGACACTGATACAGGACTCAAAACCATCTCTGTCTTGATACCGTCTTGGTGGAAATTTCCGTGAGCTTGAGGGTGTCTTGATACATAAGTTTAGGGGCATATGGTGGAAATTTCCGTGAGCAGGGATTCCATTGACCAAATGACAACTCGATATAGTGCACATGGAATTGATTTGGTGATGACCCTTAGACGGAAATGGAGGCTGCTGCATACAGAATGGTTCCATAATCTATCTGAGTATGTTGAAAGAAATATTGGAGAACATTCTATCTTTGGAAGGTTGTATCTGCAAAAGTGATGTGTGATGATAATGGGATGAAATTGTACCGTTCTTAAGTATGGATTTAAGTTCTCAATACCTGTCAGTTTAGTGAGCAAGTAGCATGTTTGAGTATGGAAACCTGTCAGTTTAAGTATGGATTTAGTTCATGTTTGTGGGACCGCAGTTGAGAAGAACATGAGGAGCAAAAGCAACCTCAATTGCTGTAATCTGTAGTGTGTCCATTTGTTTATATTTCAGTGTTTGCTATTTGAGACTTTGCTGCAATCTCAAACTAGGAAACCCCAGTTGAGATGAGGGGGAGTATTAAGGGTACAAGTGTAATACAGTTAGAAATACAGTTAGTAAGTTTGTTAGTATTTGGTTAAAGTAGTTAAGATTTCTCTTATAAAAACAATTGTGTAATATTTATTTAGTCAGTTAATACAAATCCTATTTCTCTCTCTAAACTCTCTCTCTAGAATCTCTCTTGTTTCTCTCTATCATCTTCTTCTTCCTCTGTACCAATTCTTCATCTTTTACAATGTAGTTAACACTTTTAAATGAGAAGATGTGCCCAAAATGTGATGAAAAATTCAACTTAATTGATAAAATATTAGACTTAAGCGAATATATACAATAAAAATGCAATAAAAAACGAGGACGAAATTGCAAATCTAAATAAATCATGGAGACTATCAGTATAATTTGCACTAAAAATTTTGAGGAAATTATAGTAATGGTCCATTAACTTTAACTCAATAGGAGCAATAGTCCCTCAACTAAAAATTCATGACCATTGTTTCTTTAACTCATCAAAACGTGCAACTATTGTGACAACCCGTTCCAAATTTTATGTTTTTATTAATTTTAAAAACTTAAATTTACGAAAATGCCCTAGAGGCAAGGACTTTGACTTCCGTTGACCATCGGTTTGGGAGATGTGAGACTTATTTTTTTAGTATATCCTCGTAGTACTCGTTGGTGCAAACGCATAGGCAAAAGCCGTTTGCGAGTCCGGATTATAACGGTATAGTTACGGACGTTCGAAATTGGTTATTCAATGTTTAGATTTAATTAAATTAAATCCCCACTTTGTGGGGTGAAGCCCAATCAGAAATGAGGAAAGAAGAAGAAGGAAAAAAAAAAAAAAAAAAAAAAAAAAGGGGGAAGTAGCCTTCCCGTCGACCCACACCCACCGCAAGCTCCCATTTTCCAAGGCCGATTCCGGTCAACTCCGATGGATTTTTTTGACGCCACCACCACCATCTTGAAGCTCTCATTCCCCTCTACAAAAATCACCCAAGAACCATCTTGATTGACCATGGTATGTGGCGGTTGGAGGCCACGAAAGTCGATGAAAATCAACAGTGCTCCGGCCACTCTTTTCGATTTTCCGGAAAATCGGCAAAGTGATGGCCAATGCCACCACTTGGTCTTTGTAGCCCATATCCCAAGAGAAAAACCCAACCAACCTTGACCTCATTGGACCACTGTAGAAGACGAATCGACACCGGGAAGCTTTAGGCACCCGCCGACTTTGTGAGCAAAATTGACCATCTTTCGTCCACTTTTGGACTTCGTGGCAGGTATGAAATTTGTTCCACTCATTGAGATCTTCATTTCTATGAAGTTTGAGAATTTTTGGAAATAGTTGGATTTTCAGGTGAGTCGGGGCGACCGACCACCACCCACAGCGACGCGTGCGGCGGTGTGTGGCCAGCGGGCCGCCAATGCTATTTTTAGGCTATGTTAAATGTTTTGAATTCAGTTTTGATATTTGAATGACGTAGGTTGATCGTTGGAGCCTAAATTCGTTACTTGATAAAAATATGAAGCGACGATCCGACCGTTGGATCGTCACCAAACTTTGATACATTATAATACATAATATTTTAAGATCATAGGAATTTATGGATCGGGAATCTGACGTACGGATCTTCCCCAAATTGGATTTGTAAGTTAGTAAAATAAATGTTAACGGCCACTTGGTTTTGGGCAATTGGTGGAGATTCGATCGTTGGATCGTAATGAAATTTTAATATGTTATTCTAGAAGCATATTGTGGATCTTTGGGAGTTGCACATTGGGAATCTGATATGCGGACTTCTGGGTCGAGCTATACAGGGTGTAGACCCTACCGTCGATCTTTGATCGACAGTTAACTTGTGGTCAATGGGTCTTGAACTATTTTAGAACGTCCTTGAGGATGTGTTTTACGTGAATTACATATTCTATTGATAAGAGTTCTGAGATGTGATTCGATAATTGGTCACATGCGCCAATCATTCGGGACGTCTCAATGCGTGCGCTAGAGAATCATAGCATGGACTCCAGGTGAGTGGATATGTCCTTCTTATCATATGTATATAATTGATAGTACCGCAAACGTTTCTAAATTTATTTATGCATGTCACATGCAAATAATTAACGTGAACTACGAATGGCTTAATCCCTGTTTAGGGTACGTAGACAGTCTAACGAGACGTTAGATGCAGCCATACAAGATGTGAGATTAAATAATTGAGACAATAGCTTTGTTTTGGGAATTGAACAATGTGAGGGACATTGGTGTAAAATGTGAGTTTTAACCTTATGTGTTGGTGGTTAAATGTTGGTTATAAATCAATGTACAAAGAATCGAGAAATTGAAGTAAGGAAACGCAAGTAGTGATAGTTAATTAAACTAGTGTCTAACTGAGCTTATCACCAATAATTATTCCTAAAACTAAGTAGTTTGGAAGTGGGGTGTTACAGATTATGCATTTCACGCTATGTTATAATATATATATATATTTGGAAACACTATGAAATGTTGGGTTTAGATTGTATCATGGCATATTCATATGTATATTACCTGAATCTCATTATTGTGAATGCTTTGAAGTGCCAAATGATGTTGCGAACGCTCAGGTGAGATTCAGGTAAGTACACTTTGGTGATAATGATGGTAGTGAGTATAATTGTGTTGAGATATATTAGAGCTCATAAACCTGCACCCCGGTGTTAGTGCTCCCGCCCGTGGCCAGGGCCTAGCCTTCACGTGATCATTCACCTCCCGCACCACAGACTCACCTTAAATCCAAGGTAGGTGCCAACTTGTCGTACAGACCACATTAGGTGGTTCCGACTCATAGGTGACCTGCAATTCGTCGCACAGCCTTCACGTGATCGTAGCACTTGAGCGTACTTATTTACACCCAACCTGTAGTACAGACCACTTTAGGTGGTTCCGACTTGTGTGCAAGTATACTTATGGATGAGATTGGCTAGCATGTTATTGAGCTATTGGCTAGCATATTGATGAGCTATTGGCTAGCATGTTATTGAGTTATTGGCTAGCATGTTGATGAGCTATTGGCTAACATGTTATTGCATATTAATAATATGAGCTATTAGCTAGCATGTTATTGAGCTATTGACTAGCATTGGTTGATGAGAGATGGACAAGTCGTATAGGTCACTATAGGTGACTCCGACTTATGTACTACCATTGATTGAGGAGATATGGGTGCAATCGTACATGTCACCATAGGTGACTTCCGACTTGCGTGCTAGTATGGATTATCAAACACATGATTATTTATGTTGCTAACGAGATGTTATGTTGTGGTATACTTTTGGATTTACTATTGTTATACATTTGATTTCATACTTATACGTAGTATAATTTTCTGTAAACTATTCAAGTTTTACGGCGAGGGGTTACTACCTTTGATAATGAAAATGATTTTGAAAATCTTTGTTTTGACCACTCACACTTTCTATTTTTTTCACCCCTCCAGGTTCTAATAGCATGGTTCCTTATCAACGAGGAAATGTGGCACTCCCAGTTCTGGTGGCTTATATTGATAGTATAATTATTATCTTTGTTCACTGTACTTGTCTTATGCTCTGTATCACGTGTGAAATGGGTCCATACCCGCTCACCGCGTAGTTGTGTATTTAGGCACTTTTAAGTTTAAATTTATTCACATTTTATACACTATCACACTTTATGACTTCGTCACCTTCCAGGTGTCGGCCAGCACAGCTCGATTCAAGGTTCTAGTGGACATTCCGGGTCGGGGTGTGTCAACTATGGTTGTGGAGCCAAAAATAATCAAGAAGAATATAGAGGTGACACGTGGATTCTAGGGTAAAAAGGACAAAATTACCCTCGATGAACACCGAAACTCATACACGCGAGCAATGGACAACCGTCCCTCAATCAAGTCAAAAGTGCTCAAAATAGGTATTTATTCAATACCTATTTCATCCATTCTCATCAAATATTCTTCACAAGGTAACCCCCAGATCTTTCCTTTCAAATTATAATTAATTAGCTAACTAATTGATTTATTAATTTATTAATTAGTTGCAAATCATGAATCTCACCCAGAAAACCATCCAAGTGGCATGTCCATCTCTTCCTAAAGGGGCTGGCCACACCGTTATATAAACACTCTCATTTTCTCCAAAACTCAATTCCAACTCTCTTGCTAAATTCTCCAAATTTCTCTAAATACTTTTCCCTCAAATTTTAACTTTAACATCGGAGGTTTTTCGGCCAAAGCACCCTCATTCATCATGGGTGCGTGAGGCTCTTGGCCTTGACCTAAGGTGTTAATTGTTTTGTAGATGCAATTTTGTCCAAGAAGAAGAAGGCGGAAATTTGCATCCACAAAATTGGTGTTTTCATTAAGAGTTTTGATCAAATGCTTGTAGAAGACTTTCGCATTCAAGGTTTTTCGTTTTATTGTTCATTTGTAGATTTTTTGTACGTTCTTATTCTTGGATTTTTTTTTCTAAAAATTCTTTGATAAAACGTAAAAGAAAAGTAAAATGGCAAGAGATTTGGAAACCTCAACGAATGGAAATTCCAATGTTCGAGGATTAAGACTGCAACGATTTACAAGGCTCAACACAACGATGAGTGAAGCGGCACCATCCCTACGGGGTACCACTATGGTAACCACCACAGCAGCCACATTCGGCAAGGCTCACGACACCACAACCACAGCCCAAGCCATGTCATTCAAGCCCACACGGGCCCAAGCCCAAGGTGAGATAGCCCGAGCCACTCAAGGCCGACGCGAACCCAACGCGTTGCTAAGCCGTGCCCTAGCCTCGCACCCATGTGCACCACACGCCGAACAACCCATTCCTGTGGCCTAGCCTGCTCCCGTGGCCTTCCAAGTTGCCCAAATCGGCCCAAGATTAATTCAAATCTCGGGGCCGGAGTTTACCACCTATAGAGAAACTTATCATCCAAGCCTTTCCATCTAATATGGCGAACAACACTTATCCCGACAAGTCATAGAGTTGACAAACGCCTTCGCGCAGCAAACAACTTTGGTGAATCAGCTCTTGCAGCATATCGAGATGCAATGTGCCTCAGACGAGGTGTCTTGAAGAAGGACAAGGGCATACGACGAACCTCTCCAGCAGTGTCCTGGCAATCAGTCACTCTACCAGCCACAAATTGAGCATTCGGGCAATGTACATTCCCGATTGGGCCCCCAAGATAGCATATACTCTCGTATTAGCGCGCAGAGGAACGTGCATTCTTGACTAAGCCTGTGAACAAGTATACACTCACGGTTGAGGCTACGACAATGCCCACAAGAAGCATCTTCCACCTCACATCAGAGTAGGCAGCATAACAGAGGGAGAGAAGCAGTCACTCAATCCGACTCAAGTTCAACCAGCAGCGTGCGAGTTACCTGCTCGCCTGCTAGGAACATACCACATAAACTGCAGCCACGACATAGACGAGTGGAGCATAGGAAAGAGTGGCCTAAACCAATAGGTCACGACCGGGGCAGCTGAAAGTTCCACTAACCCAGCAGAGGCAAATTCAAGAAGAAGTTGATAGGCTCTTGACTAAACGATTACGTAATTTTTAGCGCAACGAGGCTGCTAACGATGCGCTTCGACGAGACATGACCAACATAAGTATGTCACCATTCACGGATGAGATCGAGCAGACAAATCCACCTCGCGGGTTCACTATGCCTCACTTTAATTCGTACAAGGGAGACGAAGATCTGGATCGAGATCTTAAGCATTACCGTAGTACCATGATCCTTTTCAAGAACGACGACGCGCTTATGTGCAAATTTTTTGCCACAACTCTACATGGCAATTTATATAATTGATAGCCAAGCCAGTCATATACGATCATGTATATGCACATGCCACGAACGTCCATATGATCCATTCTCGATTGATGAAATGGTGACACTCTTCTTAGACTCACTTGATAATAACACTAAAGTGTAGCCTCATTCTGAGTAAAATATTAACTTAAAAGGCACAAGCACACATGGTCCAAACAAAAATGGAGACACTGCTTTTTGGATTCGACTATAATATAATGTACATGTCTTTGATCGCACGAATGTATATTGGGATAAGGTGGTTTCATGATTATTTAGAGTTTGAAAATTATATATGTGAAGGATTTTTTTAGGACACTTTAAATGTTTGGTATAAGTTTCTTTTGTGTCTATTAGATGTTTGAAGTAATGTTTACTAGGTAATATCTCAATAGGTTGTATTGATGACACTCAACAAATTCTCTCGATATCGCTCATTAGATTACTTAGGCATATGTCGTATTTGTTGATATGTGCGTAACATAATTTGGCTGACGAAAATAAGCTTACCAAGTATTCGACGAAACACCTCGATAAATAAATTGAAATTTTTTACCGATTTCTGTTTGAATCTAAATTTATTTTACTTTGAATTAGAATCCTCGAGGTTCGGATTCTAGATCCGCTAATGCTTATATGAAAATTCATTAGCTGTATAGAATCTGGAAAGTATATTCCTGCAATGTAAAAGAAGAGAAAGGAAAAGTAAGAAGGCATTCTTTGCAAACTAGAGATTAATATTAGTTGAGAAGAAATAAATAAGGTTCATTGAATAAAGATTGATGGAAAAGGCACACCAGGTAAAGTCATTGCATAGCATCCCACATGCCAAAAGACAAATTCCAGGGAATTGGATCCCATTTGGATTTACTTTTCAAGAATTCTAAGGATCTTCATATTTTAGTCGTTCATCGTATATCGTATAATCAGAATAATTTGATTTTTTATTTAAAATTAAACATAAATAATATCTGATGAAAACTAACCGCACGATATACGATAAATAGCTAGAATGTGGGAATTCCTAAGATTCCATAAAGTGGATCCAGAGAGGATCCTCTTCCAAATTCCAGATCTTATATTTCACACGGCACATTTTAAATTCGATTTTTGACGTTGTTAAATCGTACAAGGAACCTTTGTAAGTCTTCTTAACTTCCCAAAAGGTGGATTGCTGTGATGCAATCACTAATTTGGATTTTATAAACAAAATTAAAAATTAAAAATTAAAACAGAATTTAATTTATTAATTAGAACAACTTCAAGCAAAAAGACAAATAAAAATGCATATTATGAGTCATGAGGTGCGAACACCAAAATTTTATACTTGAGAAAAGAAAAGGGGGTTACTGAAAGAGAGGGGAAGCAACGGGGAAATGAAAAAGGGAGGGAGAGAGCCCAAGAGGGAAAGGGTTGCTTTGAAAGGGAAAAGACCCCGTGATGTGCAAGTGAAGCTCAGGGGGCGATCTGGGTGGGAGACTTAAGGATGCAAACGTTTCACTGGCTTTTCTAATTTCAGGTGATTCAAGTGTTCTCTCGGCTTTTCCTTCCGTTAAGCTTATTGTCCTCCGTTTGGATGTTACTTCCTTCTCATAAATTAAAATAGATTTGAGTATAGTTCATTATTTGTTATGTCAAACGTGATAAGGACAGGACATGATGGGTTATGAGTTTATAATATAGTTGGTTATCTAATTTTTCCTTATATAGTTACAAGTCATGTCTTATAAGTCTTTGTCAATCCAATCTTATCCTTTAGACTCAATTCCTTCAGCCCACCAAACGGACTCTTAGGGTTTTAGAGCATCAGCCATGGTGCATTGATTGCTTCTGAGCTTTCTGCAAATGGTTTCTTTTTGGTTGGAAGTTTTGGGTTTTTTGTTTAACTGATGCATTGAATTTCAGCACCAAAGGCTCGGAATTGAGATGCTTCTCATTGAATTGTTGAATTTATGGCGGGAAAATCCCATATTTTAGGAAATTGACAAGAAACTTGGTGGTTATATATGAGATACTCAAGGTTCTAAAAGACTTTAAGCGCTAGTCGAGCGGCGGGCTGATGTCTAACGTTTAGACGGGGGTCTAGGCGGACTATGCGAATTTAAGTAACTTTATTGTACATTGTGCATATAAGTGCCTATTTATACTTGAAGAAAAATAATTGTAAATATCAATTGCAAAATAAAATGACATATATATTATAAAGTATTAAAACATATTGAAAACATGGGGAACAAACATATAATGAGTTTTCATCCTAATATTCAACATGTCTCTTACATTTTATTGAAAAAATAAAATACAAAATGAAAGTTATCTATTTTCTCTTTAAGTAAGAGTCGCGACCTAGGCGGGTTTAGGTGGGCCAGGCGGAAGCCTAAGCAGGTATAAGCACACTTTCTTAATTTTCAAATGCCCCAGAACTAATCCGGACAGTGAAAAGCTGCCGTGTCCATGGACGGGGCCACTATAAGCCTAGAGGGCGGATGCCCCCACACATTTTTTTTTTCCTTCTGTGCAAAAAAATTGTACAGTTTTGCATAGGGTTAATTGGTATCAAGGGAAATGTTAAGGAGACTCTTCTAAAAGTGGATCTCTCCATGGATTCTCGGTCACCTCATGTTTTTAGCACAATCCCTATATCAACATTATTAAACATTGTGGCAAAAACATGAGGTGGTGGAGAGTCCCACTTTGAGAGTCTCCTTAGCATTTCTCTTAGTATCAATATGACTGACTTCACCAACAAAGATTCTAAGTATTTTGTATGAAAAACTTTATGGATTAATATGTAAGTGTTTTGTTTAGTAAAATTTTTAGTTTGTTAATTGTAACTTTATTGTTTGAGAATGCCCCCATTCATACAATGACGTAAATAAAGAAGTGCTTTGTGGACTTTCTTTTTGATCAAGTTTTGCATTAAGAGGAAATTGTTGTGCCTTGGCCCGTTCGTTAGTGCGGAACCGAGATTCAGATTACAACCTCACCAAAATCACACACAGTTGAACAAAATAAAATACAAGAAATAAAGACACAGAGAAATTTGCGAGGTTCGGCAAAAAACTGTTGTGCCTTGGCCCGTTCGTTAGTACGGAACCGAGATTCAGATTACAACCTCACCAAAATCACACACAGTTGAACAAAATAAAATACAAGAAATAAAGACACAGAGAAATTTGCGAGGTTCGGCAAAAAACTGCCTACGTCCCCGGAGAGATATTGCTCTTCACTATGAGAACAACAGTACAAGTATACATGAGTTAAATCGACATAACCCAATCCCATATCCCTTGTACACCCACTCACAGAATTTTCCCAAGAGCCTCACTCTACCCCAAGAGTTCTTTCACTAGAATACTTTTCACTCTAGCTCTCTTGATTTTCTCTCAACCCATGTTCAACCTTTTCCATGGGAGAGCCGAATGCTCTCCCCCTTGGATGCTCTCTTTCACACTCCACAAAGGCATAACCAAATGCCTTAATATAAACAAAAGGCCCCGCCTTCTCTCTCTCCTCTTCTCTCTTTCGGCTCATCACTCAAGGCCAATTCTTTGCCTTTGTAAAAGCCACAAATCAAGGGCTAAACATCATAATGATGTCCCCTTTTTTCTTTGTCCCTTTCTTTAGCCGAAAGTAGCTAGCACTCCACATGGTTGAGATGAAATTGTTGCCAACTCATAATATGAGCCAATCACAACAATCTCCACCTTGGCGAATACACCATGCAAAAATCCTTGCACCCATCACCAAAGCCCATTGGCCTTACGTACCAGCATGCACACTCTGAATCCACCTCGTTGGTCCTGTTCCGATTCAGTTACTGCCAATGCATGTGCAGCTGCTGCAAGCTAAAAAATCACCATTTAGCTTCAGACAGGATCTCAACACATCCTCGTCTCCTCCAGCAGGTTTTCCTCCTCTTCATTGTCTGCAACCTGGAAACTCGTCAGCGCGCCTATTCCAGCAACAACCCATCGAGCCAGACAAAATTCCCACACTTCCTCCTACCTCAGGATCTTCTCATCACCTATGAATCCCATAGCTCCACCTGCTGCAAAACCCCTGCAACACTTGAGACTAAACATCACCAGGAGAAGTGTTGCTTCGAGTACCTAGAGGGCATACTCAAAGTCTTCCACCACAAACTTGCTAACCCGGCCTTGCACCCGTAGCACTGTGGACCCTTGTCTCCGGAACCGGATCCGAACCTGCTGTCTCTCTCAGATCCTCTTTCCAATTTTCTTCCACGATTTCAACCTTGAATAGCTTAAGCAGTCTTGTGCCCACCATCATCCATGGTCTCTTGTGTGTATCATTCCACACCAAAGAAGCTTGCACCTGCTCCAAACTTACTGTTTCTTTCCTTACAGTAAAGTTTCACAAGGTTCTCGTACAAATCTGAAAGTGAGGTAAGAAGAAAGAGGCCTTTGTCTTCTTCCTCAACATCAACTTTCGCAGTTGATCCAAGCATCCCTAAACACGGCTTCCATTTCTTCAGGCTTCCATTACTCTCCTTTACCAAGAGCAAAACCGCCTCTTCCTTTAAACTGCTCAACTGAAAATTCCATGGTGAACAACAAATCTGGACCTCCAACGAAACAAAGCCTCCAACAATGCTCTGATACCAATTGTTGTGCCTTGGCCCGTTCTTTAGTGCGGAACCAAGATTCAGATTACAACCTCACCAAAATCACACACAGTTGAACAAAATAAAATACAAGAAATAAAGACACAGAAAAATTTGCGAGGTTCGGCAAAAAACTGCCTACGTCCCCGGAGAGATATTGCTCTTCACTATGAGAATAACAGTACAAGTATACATAAGTTAAATCGACATAACCCAATCCCATATCCCTTGTACACCCACTCACAGAATTTTCCCAAGAGCCTCACTCTACCCCAAGAGTTCTTTCACTAGAATACTTTTCACTCTAACTCTCTTGATTTTCTCTCAACCCATGTTCAACCTTTTCCATGGGAGAGCCGAATGCTCTCCCCCTTGGATGCTCTCTTTCACACTCCACAAAGGCATAACCAAATGCCTTAATATAAACAAAAGGCCCCGCCTTCTCTCTCTCCTCTTCTCTCTTTCGGCTCATCACTCAAGGCCAATTCTTTGCCTTTGTAAAAGCCACAAATCAAGGGCTAGACATCATAATGATGTCCCCCTTTTTCTTTGTCCCTTTCTTTAGCCGAAAGTAGCTATCACTCCACATGATTGAGATGAAATTGTTGCCAACTCATAATATGAGCCAATCACAACAGAAATGGAGTTGTGTAATGCCTAAAATCAAAATGGTTAAATAGTGGACAAATCTCTCTCTAGTTAAAGTGTTGCATCGAACTCACATTTATTCTCCAAGGTTATCATAAATACATTTGGTTTTCACAGTTTTTAATTAGTTTCGGTACAAGATATATATGTATTATGATTTCCTTATGATTATACGTCTGTTAGGATCCTGTAGGATCGTGGCTGTAAATACAACTTGTTCTGTAAAGGAAAAAAATATAATCCTTGAAGTTGAACTTCAAAATTTGCTGATCAAGAAAGATCAAAGAGGTTAGCAGCTTGTTGTTGTGAGCAGCCATGGCACTCATTTCACAGATAGCTTCACTATATTTTGCTGCTAGGAAGACAGATTTTGCATGTAGCAGGCAACCTAGAAGAAGGCCAGAAACGACGGCGTAGCGTGACAGTTAATGCAAGGCCTCCCACAGAAGCAGCTGCAGTTTCAACAGAGCCACTGACCAAGGAGGATCTCATAGGCTACTTTGCCTCTGGATGCAAGCCTAAGGAAAATTGGAGGTAATTTATACTATATTATTGCATTATTTTAACCATGCTTTGTGTGCTCAGTTTTTTGGATAGCTTGTGCTAATTTTTGTAAACTTGATCGTGCTTCCGTCCTTAGGATTGGGATTGAACATGAGAGGTTTGGGTTTGACCTAAAAACTTTACGTCCAATGAAGTATGAACAAATAGCTGAGTTGCTTAATGGGATTGCTGAGGGATTTGGTTGGGATAAAAATTTTGAAGGTGGCAACATTATTGCACTTAAACAGGTATAATATTGCTTAAATTCGCCTGTAATTTGTGCATTCTCGTATGACTCAATATGTTTAATCAGTTAACGAGAAACCCTTGCCATTTATCATGATTTTTATATAAAATGTGACAATGCTGGGTAGGGTAACCAAAGCATAGCGCTGGAGCCTGGAGGTCAGTTCGAGCATAGCGGTGCGCCCCTTGAAACTCTGCATCAAATTCATGCTGAAGTTGATTCACACCTTTATCAGGTCAGTAAAGATATTTCTACTTTGAAATTCATGTGCAACTATGCCACAATCTATTCATAAATCGTTTTTAGTTAAAGGCCACTTCCAGAATGTTCTCTGTTTTTTCCTTCCTCTTGGATGCTAACTTGTTTGTGTGTACATTTTTTACTAGGTTCAATCGGTTCTAAAGGAAATAGGAATTGGATTGCTTGATATTGGTTATCAGCCTAAATGGGAGATTAAAGACATACCTTTGATGCCCAAGGTATAATCCTCCGTACAACCATATGGAGATGCATTTTCGATTCTTATATTGGGATAGCAAATGTTGAAACATGCCTTGTTGACTGCCAAAAGTTGTTATAACTTCTTCTGATAAAATGTTTTGGCTCAGGAAAGATATCAAGTTTTTTTAAATTACATGCCCAAAGTCGGCTCACGAGGAATTGATTCAATGTTCAGGACTTGTAGTGTACAGGTATGACGATTTGTACTAATCAAAGGAGGGTCTTGCTATGAATACTTGCGACGTGATTGATTTGGTCACGGAAGATCTTTTAAACTCGTGAGCACCATCAATGTTCATTTTTTCTAGGTTAATCTGGACTTCAGTTCGGAAACAGATATGATAAGGAAACTCCGTGCTAGTCTTGCTTTGCAGCCTGTGAGGATTATGATCCCTTGTTTTTGGTGTAAAATTTGTTTATTTTCGGGTGTCTATTAACCTTTCAACAAATGAAACAGATTGCTACAGCTCTATTTGCAAATTCACCTTTCACTGAAGGAAAGCCAAATGGTTTTCTTTGCACGAGAAGGTTTCTGTATTCTGTTTTGTTCTGGTCTAATGCATTCTATTATTTCTCTTTTTAGTGGAGTCGTTATTATTTGGTCGATACATGGCATCTGTATTGATTATTCGACTTCTTGTTACAGTGAAATTTATAATGATGTGGACAAGGATCGTACAGGCATGCTTCCCTTTGTTTTTCATGACTCCTTTGGGTAAGATCTTTATACTTATGAAACAAGTTCTTGCTATTTTCCTCTGAAACTTTGTAAGCTTGTGCATAAATAATCCAATGTCTTTCAGAATAGATAGCTCTGGTCTCCTTTTTTGCCTAATCCACTTATTATTTTTTCGTTGTTTGTTATGCAGTTAAATTTGCTGTGTTTGGTATTTGTTCTATTCGGTTTGGCATTGTTGTTCTATGGTCCATGTTTATCAAATGCTGATTTTTCTTTCATAGTTGTACAAACCTTTGAATGTTTCTAGTCGATTTTATCTTATTATCTTGTGCAGGTTTGAGCGCTATGTTGATTATGCTCTTGATATTCCCATGTACTTTGTCTACCGGAACAAGAACTATTTTGACTGTACTGACATGACCTTCCGGGTTTCCATCTATCTGTTGTGCTAGGATAGCACCAAATCAATTTTGGAACCAACTCAAGCTAACCCACAGGAAATATATCAAATAAAATGCAAGAACAAAATATAAAAGAACACCAAGATTTTAACGAGGTTCCTCCACAGTCAGTGTAACTGGAGTACGTCCTCGGAGCAGTAGGAGCTCACCCAATAATCCACTATCAACCAAATGGGAGTTTACAAAGTGTTGGCAATCTCACAACCCAAAAGCCCAATACACCCAATAGCTCACACACACCAAAGAAACAAATAGAGGAAGAAATATAATGAATAATTTCTTCTCTATACATATAGCTCAAAACTATTACAACAACAACTACTTTGGTAAATGATTACTAACCAAAGAGAGGAGCTCTTTTCAAATGGGGGATGCGGCACCCCTTGTTCTCTGCCCTCTTTCTCTCTGCAAAACTCTCTGCAAAACTCTCTGCAACTCTCCCTTCTCTCTTGTTTCCACACAACCGAATGGAAGAAAGCAACCAAACCCTTCATTATTAAAGAGCCAAAACCCACGGGTGGTAGACAAAAGAAAAAGCAACCCTTATTTTCTTCCCCAAAACAAGGAAAGATGTTTCCCACCTTTGGTTTGTTTAATCTAAAGTATGGCCACTTGGCCACTTATTCAACAATCTCCACCTTGGCCAAGTTCCGAAAAACGTCATGATAAGCCAAACAACACAATTAACACACAACATCACTCCCAATCACTAGCAAGAGAACAACTCATGCCGAGCCAAATGCTCCAAAACTCCTACTGCTCAACGCCTTCTTTATATAGGCAAAATGTGAGCCAAGTTCAAGCAATGAACAAACTTGGCTACACCAACAACCTTAGTCAACATATCAGCGGGGTTGTCTTTAGTTGGAATCTTATGGAGAATGATCTCCCCTTCACCAACTACTTCACGAACAAAGTGATAACGCACATCTATGTGCTTGGTCCTCGCATGATGAACCTGATACTTAGCCAAATAAATGGCACTCTAACTATCACAATGTACCTCCACCTGCTTCTGATCAACCCCCAAATCTCTAATCAGTCCATGTATCCAAATAGCCTCCTTTATAGCTTCAGCAACTGCCATATATTCAGCCTCTGTAGTAGACAAGGCAACAGACGACTGCAAAATGGACCTCCAACAAACTGGCCCTTTAGCCATAGTAAATACATAGCCTGTAGTAGACTTCCTTCCATCCAGATCACCTGCATAATCTGAATCAACATAACCAACAGCAAAATGACCAATACCAGAGTCATCCCTCTCAAAGCATAAACCAACATCTCGAGTACCATGGAGATACCTCAATATCCACTTAGCTGCATTCCAATGCTCTTTACCAGGATTATGCATATATCGACTCACCATGCCAACTGCATGAGCAATATCCGGTCTAGAACATACCATTGCATACATCAAACTACCAACCAAATTTGCATATGGTATATTTTTCATTTGCAGCTTCTCCTTATCAGCTTTAGGACATTGTAGAGAACTCAATTTAAAATGAGGAGCCAAAGGGGTACTAACCGGTTTAGTTGAATCATGAACTCCAAACTTCCGAATCAACTTCTCAAGGTATTGTCTTTGATTCAAACAAACCAAATCCTTCTCTCTGTCTCTAGTGATCTCCATGCCAAGGATCTTCTTTGCTTCACCAAGATCCTTCATCTCGAACTCATTTTTCATTTGCTTCTTCAATTTCTCAATCTCTTCAACATTCTTTGAGGCAATCAACATATCATCAACATATATCAACAAATAAATGAAAGACCCATCTTGCAACTTCTTGAAGTACACACAATGATCATATTGACTTCTAGAATAATTTTGGCCTCTCATAAATTTATCAAACCTCAAATACCATTGTCTTGGAGATTGCTTCAAATCATAAAGTGATTTCTTCAACTTGCAAAACAAATTTTCTTTCCCTTTCACTTTATACCCATCCGGTTGACACATATAAATCTCTTCATTCAAATCACCATGTAGGAAAGCCGTCTTCACATCAAGTTGCACAAGTTCAAGATCATATTGTGCAACAAGAGCTAACATAATGCGAATTGAGGAGTGCTTCACAACTGGAGAAAAGATTTCATTGTAGTCAATGCCCTCCTTTTGTGCATACCCTTTAGCAACTAATCTTGCTTTGAATCTGACATTGCGTTTCTCATCAGCATCTTCCTTCTTGGCATACACCCATTTGCAACCAATAGCTTTCTTACCCTTAGGCAATTTAACTAACTCCCAAGTCTTGTTTTTCATGAGAGAATTCATCTCGTCGCCCATGGCATTGCACCACTTCTCCTTTTCCTCACTCTCAATGGCTTCCTCAAAATTGGATGGAATCTCATCAGTGATAATAGGAAGAGCAAAAGCAACATAATCACTATACCGAGCTGGCTTGGTAATTTGTCTTTTTCCTCTGTTCTTGGCAATAGACTCTTGAGGTGAAACTTGCTCTTCAACTTGAATAGAATCTTCAAGTTCAACTTCTTCAACATCCTCATGGTCTCCCACTTCTTCACTTGTAGTGGCTTCGACATCAGCGGAAATAGGATTTGAAGTACTAGAGGCAACTTTCTCAAGCTCCACCTGTTGGACATCTTTCACATTCTTCTCAGAGTCTCTAAACATATTTTCTTCATCAAATGTCACATCTCTGCTGATTACAAGTTTCTTCATCTCCGGGCACCATAACCTGTAACCTTTGACACCACTACTAAAACCAAGAAAGATAGCCTTTTTGGCTCTAGGATCAAGTTTATTTTCAGTTACATGAAAATAAGCAGGTGAACCAAAAATACGAATATAATCATAATCATTAGAAGGTTTTCCAGTCCATACCTCCATTGGCGTCTTACCCTGAACAGCAGCTGAGGGTAATCGGTTGATGATGTGACATGCATAAGTAACTGCCTCTGTCCAAAACGACTTGCTCAAACCCGACTGAGACAACATGCATCTAACCTTCTCAAGCAAGGTTCGATTCAATCTTTCTGCAACTCCATTTTGTTGTGGAGTTCCCCGGACACTAAAATGTCTCACAATCCCTTCCTCTTTGCAAACTTTAAAGAAAGGGTCGGATGTGTATTCACCACCATTATCCGATCTCAAAATCTTAATCTTTCTCCCAGTCTGGTTCTCAACCATTTTCTTCCAACCCAAGAAAATGCTCAACACCTCACTTTTGTGCTTCATAGTGTAGACCCAAGACCTTCTTGAATAATCATCAACAAAGGTCACGAACCAATGTCTACCACTCAAAGAGGGAGTCTTTGTAGGACCCCAAACATCCGAATGCACATAATCAAGAATGCCCTTCGTCTGATGTACAGCAGTACCAAACTTCACTCTAGTTTGCTTTTCCAAGACACAATGCTCACAGAAATCAAGCTTACAAGTCGTGGCACCTTTTAGAAGACCTTGTTTCACAAGCCCTTGTAGAGCTTTCTCACCGGCATGGCCTAATCTCATATGCCACAATCTAGTAGTATCAGAATCGGATTTGCCCATATTTTCTAAGACTACAGATGCTTCACCTGTCATAGTGCTTCCTTGCAATAAATACAAATGGCCACATCGAGGAGCTTTCATCACAACAAGTGCACCATAAGTCACCTTCAATGTTTGCCCATCTGAATAAAACCTGAAGCCCTTGGCTTCCAAAGTTCCCAAAGAAATAAGATTTTTCTTCAAATTCGGTACACACCGAACACCTGTCAACTCTTTAACCATGCCATCATGCAACTTCAAACGAACTGTACCAATCCCTTTTGTTGTGCAAGGATTGTCATCTCCCATGAACACAACACAGCCATCAAACTCTTTCAAGCTTGAAAACCAATCCTTGTGAGGAGTCATATGATGAGTACAACCCGTATCCAAAACCCACTTAGTAGCACAATCAAATGATGAGGAAGTGGTTAAAGCAAAATCAGAAAAATCTGTTTCAACCTCAGCAACATTAGCTTCAGAACTTTCTTTGCCTTTGGTCTTCAATCTAGGACAATCTTTCTTCCAATGGCCCTTATTACGACAAAAGGCACATTCATCCCTTTCCAAAGGTTTTCTACCTTTAGAGTTTCCTCTAGGTCGAGACTGTGATTTTTTCCTGCTAGAAGAGGATCTCCTCTCCGATGATCTACCTCTAACAAATAAAGCTTCAGAGGTACTATCATGATTTTTATCTCTATGTCTCATTTCATAATTCATCAAGGCATTTGACACATCTTCAAATTTCACAGTTTCTTTACCATGCATAATAGTGGTAACAAAATGCTCATAAGAGTCCGGCAAGGAATTCAACAATATTAAGGCCTTATCTTCATCCTTAATATCCTCATCTAAATTTAACAAGTCAGCAATCAACTTATTAAAAGCATCAAGGTGTCTAATCATTTTTGTACCTTCTTTGTATTGGAAGCGGTAGAGCTTTTTCTTCAAGTGTAGCCGGTTCTCTGCACTTTTCGTCATATACTTGTCTTCCAATTTTTGCCACAACACACTTGCCAAAGTCTCCCGCATCATAAAATACTTCTGAGTTTTTGCAAGGCACAATCGAATTGAAGAGCAAGCCCACAAATTTAATTTCTCTCATTCCAGTTTCGACATAGCTTCAGGCTTCTCTCCCAAGGCGGCAAGAAGATCTTGTTGAGCCAACACATCTTTAACCTCACATTGCCACATCCCGAAGTTGTTTGTGCCATCAAACTTTTCCACTTCGAACTTTGCATTTTGCACCGTAGTTCTTGCAAATCCGGAGCTGCTTCCAAAAGGATTCTCATCTTGCCCGTCTGACATTTTTGGCAATTAGACAATACCCAAGAGCAACCAGTGCTCTGATACCAATTGTTGTGCTAGGATAGCACCAAATCAATTTTGGAACCAACTCAAGCTAACCCACAGGAAATATATCAAATAAAATGCAAGAACAAAATATAAAAGAACACCAAGATTTTAACGAGGTTCCTCCACAGTCAGTGTAACTGGAGTACGTCCTCGGAGCAGTAGGAGCTCACCCAATAATCCACTATCAACCAAATGGGAGTTTACAAAGTGTTGGCAATCTCACAACCCAAAAGCCCAATACACCCAATAGCTCTCACACACCAAAGAAACAAATAGAGGAAGAAATATAATGAATAATTTCTTCTCTATACATATAGCTCAAAGCTATTACAACAACAACTACTTTGGTAAATGATTACTAACCAAAGAGAGGAGCTCTTTTCAAATGGGGGATGCGGCACCCCTTGTTCTCTACCCTCTTTCTCTCTGCAAAACTCTCTGCAAAACTCTCTGCAACTCTCCCTTCTCTCTTGTTTCCACACAACCGAATGGAAGAAAGCAACCAAACCCTTCATTATTAAAGAGCCAAAACTCACGGGTGGTAGACAAAAGAAAAAGCAACCCTTATTTTCTTCCCCAAAACAAGGAAAGATGTTTCCCACCTTTGGTTTGTTTAATCTAAAGTATGGCCACTTGGCCACTTATTCAACACTATCCTTTTCATAGCTAGTCTTGTAATTTGAGGCTTTCTTCTGTAGTTGCAAGCTCTCTGTGCCAAGCTACTGTTTTGTTAACGACATAGTATGGCTATATTCCCGCAGGAGTTTATGGCAGGAAAGCGTTGTTGCATTCCGGGTGAAGTTATTCCAACCATAAGTGATTGGGAGATGCATTTGGGAACTATATATCCTGAGGTTCATTTCATACATACGTGCGTCAACAATCTAATTATTCGTTTTTGCTTCTCTGATGTTATTGCCTAATTATCCGATTTTTTTCCCATTCAGGTTAGGCTGAGGAAATACTTGGAGATGAGGGGCGCTGGTTCAGGGCCTTGGAAGACATTTTGTGGTTTGCCAGCATTTTGGGTAATATGCATTTCGACTCCTCATATCAAACTAGTTCATTTGTTCTTCTTAACTATATCTAAGCAGCCAAAGGCGTTTGAACGTTATTTTCTGATAACAGATGTAACAAATATTATAATTTTTGTATCTACCGGTATTTCAATTATGTCTTTGTGGCTCTTACGTACCCTGTGAGTTTCTTTAAAATCCCAGACTGGTTTATTGTACGATGAAGTTTCCCTACCAAATGTGTTGGACATGATAGCTGATTGGACCACCGAAGAAAGACAGATGCTGAGAGATAAGGTGATGTCAAACGCTTCACAACAAAGCTCATTCTTCTGCATTATTGTACAACGGTTAAGTTCCCAAATCTGATTGTAAAATTACATGTTGCAGGTACCCAAAACTGGTCTAAAGACGCCATTTCGTGGAGGACTGCTGCAGCATGTTGCCAAAAATGTGGTGAAGTTTGCCAAGGTAAATTAGACTTCTCTTACTGCTTTAAGTGTGCGTGTATGCGTGCGCGGCTGGCTCATAGGATCCGTCTATTCTTGTGCAGGATGGCCTGGAAAGAAGAGGCTTGAATGAATCGGGATTTTTGGATGGGGTGGTGGAGGTGGCGAGAACCGGTATGGGATTGGGAGCTAAGCTAAGCTGATTTTCCATTACTAAGCGTGACGATCACTAAATTTTCATTTGGTGTTTTGTTTTCTTTTTGGCGGAAATTGTGTGTTTACGTTGAACCATAAATTATGTATTGCAGGTGTAGCACCAGCTGAGAAGCTGTTGCAGCTGTATTACGGGGAATGGGGGCAAAATATAGACCCCGTCTTCGAGGAGCTACGATACTGATCAGGCAAGGCACTTTGCTGGGATCTTTCATCTTTGTGTGTAAACCTTGCAAAGTTTCTTGTGTTCAAGGATGATTCCGACAAAGGGCCGAAATTTGCCTTCGTTGCATCTACCTATTTGTTATAACATTTTCCGAAACAAGTCATGTTGGACTTGTGTGTTCTAGCATGTTTATCTCTCTGGTTAAGCTCTTTGGTTTGAGAGATCCTTCTTTGTGAGGATCCTGTGATCCTCCAATCATATCCGTTCATCGTAGTTTTCGTCAGATATTATTTATATTCAATTTTAAATATATAAAAAATAAAAAACCCATCTTATGTCATGCACCTGCAGCAAAGATGCCACAGGCTTCAAGGAATCGGACGGTCGAGCACAAAACAAAATATGCTTTAATGCGGCTTAGGAATAGGTACAAAACAAAATATGAAAAAGTATCTTTGTTTAAAGTAATAAAATATAAAGCATTTGTCGATTTTCTTCCGAATTTGTAAAGAGTTGTCAATATTTTCCTAAATTTTAATTATTGCCGGTTATAGCCTAGAATTTTTATAATTGACAAATTTTCTTCTAAATTTTAATTTTGGCCAGTTAACCCTTTAAATTTTTATAATTACCCAATATCCCAACTTTAATCCCCCCAACCATTAAATTTAAACAAAAAATGTACAAAGTGAACTGGTGAAAGAGGAGGAGAAAAAAAAAAGCAATATGTTGTCCGCTTTAGAGATCAAATTATATTTTTGCAATTATAAAACTGTAATTGACTTAACTTGAAATTTATATATATATATATATATAAAAAAAGTGGCAGCTAAATCTAAAATAATATATTAATTGCAAGAGAATTTCTATCCTCACATAGTGAGAAGTCTAAGGGCTCATTTGAAAGTAATTTTAAAATGACTGAATACGCTTTTAGTGAAAATACTTTTGAAATCAATCCTTATAGTAAAAATGCAAATAAATTTTGAAAAAGCATTCGAAGTGGTTCCTGAAAGAAGAGGTGGTTCTTGCAGAAGCATTTCAAGTGCTTTTGAAACTCATAAATTCTTTTTCTCTAAAAATCCTTTTAGTTATTTCAAAATACTTTCAAACGAACCCTAAATTGATAAAAGAAGATACGAGTGTTTCTAAAAATAGCAATGTTAACCAAAAGTTAGGATGACTACCCGCACTGACCCACCCCACTTGCGCCGGATCCAAAGAGCCGTGGACAAAAATGGTGGCTTCGGTTCAATCCAGCCCAACTTTCGAAAGCGACGTCCAGACCCAGCGTCCACCACAAACCACCTCCAGCGCGACCCACACCAAATTAAAATAATTAAAAAAAGGGCACCGAAATGCAAATGCAAATGGAATTTATCCGAAATGCAAATGTAAAACCGGACCCCTAAAAGTCCTCTAGCCAATCAGGTCGCAGCATTAGATCACCCCTCTCTCTGACCACGAGTTTAGATACGTTTCCCATCACTCGTGTCCCCAAGTTTCACCGGTTCACGTGACTTGGGCTCCACCCGCTCTCCTTCCCCCGGCACAAGCCAAACTCTGCTCTTCTCTTCTCTCCCTCACCCTCGAAACCTCTCTCCCTCCACACTCCATCTCTCCCTCTCTCTCTCGCTCTGAGTGGCCGTGCTTTTGCTCTTTCACTCTCTCTCTCGCTCTGGGCGCGTTGGAACGTTTGATTGGATGCTGACAGTGTGAAGTTTCTTGGCGATGTGTAGACCAAACTGTGTGCGTCGATCTGAATCCGGTTTCGGTTTTGCGATTAACTGTGGCTTCTTCAGAGATGTTTGATTGGAACGACGAGGAGGTATACAGTTTCTTCTTCTTAATTTAATTTATCTTTTTTTTTTTTTTTTTTTTTTTGCATTATTGAGTAATAAGATTGTAAATTTATATTTTTTGTGTTGAATGTGAAATGATTTTTTTTTTTTTTTTTTTGAGTTTTTGAGATAAAATATATGAATTTCCGTTGCTGTTGTTGTATTTTAGGTGAATTTCTGTGCTTTTTGGTGAACAATTTGGTGCCAAAAACGACGGCTAAATAGTTATATTTTCTTGAATTTTTGTTACAGTAATTGACTTTTTTTGTTACAATCTAGCAAATGAGAAACAGAGGTGAAGAAATGATTATTAGTGAACAATGAATTTATGAAAATCGTGCGAAAAAAAAGTTGATTAGGTATTCGCATATATTTGTGTAAAACGATTGAAGAACAGTGGAGTGAGTCCAAGGATGAACATTTCAGGAGGTGGTTTATTTGTTGAACAGACGGAATGTTAGTTATCTTATTAAGATGTTTGGAGCGACAATTTGAATTTGAATTTGTGTGTGGATACGAGCACATAGTCATCAAAAGTAGGGGATAAGATGAGTTTATATGATGCAGGAAGAGTTCCGTGGTGCTGGTGTAGTGAAATCAAGGCGAAGAAACAAGAATTGAGCTGAACTAGAACTCTATATATTGAATTGAAGATTGGAGAAACAAGAATTTTGGAAACGATGCACCGAGTGGGATTATAGATGTGACATTGAGCTTTGAGGGTGTATAGATTTCTTTAAAAAAATGTGGGTTTTTAAGGCTCTAATTCTATACTTTAACTAGAAAATATGAGAGTGAAGAAGGTGTAAGGAAAGTTTCAAATGCGGTATATGTAATCAAAAAGAAAAGTGAAATCTTAGTTGTGAAAGCTACAAATCACACTATCTCAAAAGTTATTATGCACACTGTGCTAGTTACAGAATACCTAACCATGATGACAATTATGAAAGCTGTAATTTGGAACTGCAAAATCGCAATATGTTTGAGAAAAAAGGGTGTAAGCTTATCAGGTGTTTAGACATTCTTGGATGCAATAGCTATGGTTTTCATGCAAGAGTGCTTGGATAATGTTAGTTTTTTATTTCGATTTAAATTAGGAATCTGCAGCTTGTTGAGCTATGATATTTATCTTTTGTGCTTTAACTTTTAGGATGTGTTTGGTAATTCTATTTGGCCGGTGGAATTCTTGTACAATGTGTTAAAGTGCCAGAATCTTAAAAGATTTGTGGTTTTCCAATGAGTGTACATTAATCCTCATGCACTTTTCGATGTTGTCTTTCTATATCTGATATGTATGCAATTTCCGGTAGTTATAAGCCACTGAGCTGACAGAATCGTCATTAATACTTCCAGTGCTCTTTTAAATAATTTGTTTGTCAACTTTTCAATTATACTATTTAAATATTGTTCTTGTCATGCCTCTTGCTAATGTTAACGTTTTTTATTTTTGCAGCTTGCAAACATAGTATGGAGTGAGGCAGTTGAGAGTGATGATCATATTGTGCCTTACAACGAGGCAAGTGAGGATTATCGTAACAAGAAGCAATGGAAACAAGAATCTCACACCATCAAGCCTACCGAACAGAAGACCCATGGGCCCAAGATTGACTTGCAAGACAGAAAGTTGGAAAGCAGTCCTAATTTTGACACCAGTGAAGGAATTTCTACCTCTGAATTTGGAATGGACTCGTGGCCAGATTTATCATTAGCTAATGTTGCCAAAAGTGAACAGCATTGCATAGGTACCGAAGCACCCAACAACTTAACTGAAATTATCACCTACAGTTAAGATTTATTTATTTATTTATTTATAATCATAAAGCATCTTTAGTTTGGATAAGACCGTCAGAGGGAATAGATAATCCAGTGTCAGTTAACCCGTGTACATTTCCGGTTGACAATGGAAATCAATGTTTTCATTCAGGCTATGGTTAATTTGTTATGCTTCATTGTATCCTATTTAAAGGTTAGGCATTATCTCAGCTCCATTTGCTTACCATCCTTCTATTCTTTCTTGGGGACCTGTATAGTTTACTAAATGCTTAGTCTTTTTTTAGTTAAGCCTTGTTATTTTCTGGGACATCAATCTTTCCATTTGTTGTTTGCTCTTAATGTAATTGGACTATCTGTGATTAACTTGTTAAATCACGTGAAATACTCAAAATCATCAAACTGTTCGAAGATTAGTGATGGTGTGGCACACTTGTTTAATATGAGATTTTGATTCTTTGATTGAGTTGATGGGGAATAACATTGGTAGAATATATGGTTTAAATAATAGTCAAGGTGATTTTCGTGTGTCTTTACCTTGCAAGTTTAAAATTTCAAATACATGAAGTTCAATAGCCAAAAACATGTACTTGTATTCAACAACAACAAAAACTTATCCCACTAAGTGGGGTCCATTGTATGAATCTTAGAATGTCACTGCACTCGGTTTTGTGTCAAGTCTTTCGTTAGCTCCAAGTACTACATGTCGTTTATTAGAGTCTCTTTCCAAGTCTTCCCAAGTCTTCTACCCTTTTTTTCTCTGAGCCTCTGTCTCATATTGCATCTTCTAACTAGAGCATTTATAGGTCTCTGCTTCACGTGTCCCCACCTTAACCGATTTTGTCTCATCTTATCTTTAATTATGGCTACTCCTACTTTATCTCGGAAGAGCCTTGTTCTTAATCCTGTCCTTTCTTGTGTGCCCACACATCCAACGAGGCATTCTCATTTCTGCTACACATTTTTTGCACGTGTTGATGCTTGACCGGCCTAACATTCTATGCCATAAAGCATGGCTAACCTTATTGGTGTCCTATAAAATTTTCCCTTCGGCTTTAGTGTCATACGATAGTTACACAACACACCCAATGCACTCTTCCACTTAATCCATTCATCTTGTATTCTATAAAAAATGTGGGATTTTGGTCTTTATAAAAATGACAAAGAAGCTAAATAGCACCGTGATAAGCAAGTAGTTCTTTATTTGTTGTGTTTTGGGGAGGTGGATTGTTGTTTCAATTGTTTCTTGTGATTCTGTTTTCAGATTGTTTAATTAGAAGTGCTGAATTTCTTGTCCATCTTACATTTTATTTCTGCTAGTTTTAACAATATTTGTGCTTCTTATAAAATATTTACCTTTTTAACAGCTGAGGCAATCCAACTGGATAAAGATGGTGAAATTTTTCAAAATTCGAATGAAGGTAAAGAACAAGGTGATCTTGTTGACTACGGATGGGCTAACATTGGAAGTTTTGATGATCTTGACCGGATTTTTAGGTAATTTATGACGGCATGATTTTTTTTTTTTTTTTTTTTGGTTAATGGAGTCTCGACAACATTCTGATATAAACTATTTTCATTTTATTTTTGCAATTTTACAAAAATTGCACCGTATACTTATTTTTTTCAGAATTGACTAGCTGGCATGATCTGCAGAACTAATTAAAGGAAAACTAATTGTACAGTTTCATGGCTATCATTATTTTTCAGTAGTTTTCTCAACTGAAGTATAATAGAAAATCTTTTATTCTTTGTTATTATTCGTCTCCATCTTGGAGCAGTTTAAGAAGCCATCATGGTGGCATTGTCAAACACCCAAGAAAAAAAATGGTGTGTTCAATGACAGCTGGTTGTGGCAATTTTACTGTCAAGTACCCCATCTTTCCTTTTCCACTGATGTACTAGTTCACAAACTGAAGCACACCATCTACAAAACAAAGTGCTAAATACATTTAAAATTTCAGACCATGAAATATTAATAGGTTATGATACTCCTCCCTCCATTCCTCTACATAACTTACGTTATTCTACCTTACATTTTTTTAAATACTATTAATGGTATCCATCCAACTCTGTAGTCTCATAAACAATTGATGATTTTGCAGCAATGATGACACTATATTTGGCAATGTAAGTCTTGGTAATGCTGACGAGCTGTGGTCTTCCACTAGAGATGCAACTGACAGTCCAATCAAAGCCTTTCCTGTTTCTTCGGACTCACCAAGTTTCACATCAGGTGCAGTAACGAATGCTTCTGAGTATTTGGAAATTAAAACAGACTATATCCAGAAAGATAACCAGTCAATCACCCCAGGCTATGGGAAGATGGATTATTCTGCAGGTTATGGTCTGCAGAATCCACATGTCGCACTTGATCATGTAGAATATGCTGGAGGTAAAAGTAAGACCATGGAAAAGGAACAGGTATGAGTTAATCTAAACTTGATTAGTCATTCGCATATTCATGTCTTTCACCTAATCAAGAAAGTGATCTCATAATTGTATTTGACTTTCACAGTCAGATGTGGACACGGGACGAAGCACTCTGACAAAATCTTCCTTGAATGCCGAAAATTCTTCTTCCCCAAATGAAACAGCTGATAGGGTACTACCATTTTTTCTATTTTTCTCTCTTATGTTCTGATATGTCAAGGTCCTGTGATGAGGCAAATAAGTTATGAGAGTTAGTAGAGTCTGTCAGATGCCTTAAAATATAATACCATTTAAGATGGGGGAATACTAAGAAATCACTTTAAAATGCAAACGGTGTGTCAACGTTGCATAATGGAAGTCTGTTCAGCCGGGAGGTAGAACCAAATTGTTAAAGAGGTGTAGTAAAAAAATCCATCGACTGAGATTCAGAGAGTCTGATGTGCGTAACATCAATTGTAGAAATGTCATAATCATTCTAATGATCCAACTAAAAGGAAATGTTCTCTTTCTTCTATGGATTCATATGGTTATGTAATATTTTGAACATTTTCTTTGATGCCATAACTTTATCTAGGAAAGAAAAACCTTGACTGATTAAATATCAAACATAATTTGTTAGTTTGTACTTTTCATATCATTCAAATTAGGTTAATAGTGTCTTTCCCTTGATATGTGCAGGTTTCTAGGCAGAAAAAAATAATGAGGTGTCGTAAAAAGTTGGAGGAAAAAAGTGAGGAGAAATCATTGCAAGATTTTTATGGTACTTGGCCTTCATCAAGAACCCCTTCTGGACATTTTGAGAACCAATTGGAATGCTTCATGGTAGAATCCTCTCCTTCTACAGCTCCCAAGCAGAAGAGACTGCTTCAAGGACCCGAGCCTTTACCCTACCAGCATATCCCAAACCAATGTGCAGCCCAGTCTACGTATGGGAACCTCACAAATCCATCTACGCATGTGTCATCTCACATTCAACCTGGGAAATTTAAGCATCAAAATTTGTTTTCTGGTTATGAAGTTTCTTCTGGGAATGCAAATGCTATAAACAAGTTAGTAGATACCTCAGCAAAGCCTCTAACCATGTCTCCTCAAGAGAAAATTGAAAAGTTAAGGAGGCGGCAGCAACTACAGGCAATGCTTGCCATTCAGAAGCAACAACAACAATTTAGTCATCAAATCTCTAGTACCAATCAGTCTAGCACTCAAAAAGGCCCTCAAGAAAATCAAATTCAGCATTTTGAGAGAGCTGATCTGGAAGTTGAAGGCTTAAGTACTCTTCCTTCTCTGGACCCGAACTCAACTGTAGAACAAGATGATTCCACTATTGTTTCTGCAGCAATTGATGATCACTCGGCGGAGGATACAATACTTTACAGGCTTCAATATATTATATCGAAGGTAAGCTCACTTTCAAATTGGATTCTTCTCCTGGTAGGGTAAATAAATTGGATTTAGTTACAACTTACAAATGGAAAAGCAATGTTTACAGTTGGACATCAAAATAAGACTTTGCATACGGGATAGCTTGTACCGGTTGGCTCAAAGTGCAATGCGCAGGCATTATGCTAGTGATACTAGCAGTTCAAACAAAAGTAGCAAGGTTGAGGGTGAAGTCATTGCAAAGGAGGAAATCAATAGTCATAGCAGGTTAACGAGTTTTCTTTGTTCTCATAGTTTTACATTTTCATTTTAGCTCAAGTGGTTATCCTTTGTATGCTGATTACCTACATGCATTTTAACATCCTTGGCGGCCTGTCCCACGTCGGACGATGGAAGTTTAACATACATGCTTAAATGATCTTGGGCCTCTCTCTTTGGGTTCGATGCTCATATTTTAGCATGATATGGCATGCCCAACGGACTTCAACTGTAAAAAATTGTCCGTGGACATGGTAGGATGCAAATCTATTCTCTTAAAAAAATTTGGGTCTCCACACATTGCAAATTGGTTTTGGGTTGGATGATCGCATTCTCTCCAAACTGTGAAAGAACAAAAATTTACTCAAACAATTGGAAAAGAAAGGGGAAACAGTCATCCTAGGTTATAGAACCTTATAAAATTCATGAAACTAATGGACGTGAGTCATGACTGTCTTAAACTTGTTAAAATTTTAGTTTGAACATAACATGTTTCATTCCCCTTCATTACTTGGTATTAATCCTGGCAATATAGGAATGTTAACGATACACTCCATTTAGGAAGGGGGGGTTGGGGGTGTGTGAGGGAAAAAAGGATCATTTAATCAGCTAGATTCTTGTACAGAAACCCAGGTAGAAAGGTCAGTTCGAGGAAATTTTATAAAGAAATAGGGCATTAGTGGGCAAATGGTTGTATCGAATCTCACCTCGTCAAAGTGCTAACAGGTTTGTCTCGAAATATTGCACACCCATGTTTCACTGTCTGTCCACCTCTTTGGTGGTTCTTACAATCCTTTTTCCACCATTTTCATACCTCCTTTCCACTCTTACAAAGTAAATGGGAAATGGAAAAAACTTATGTAGTTCTTTTCTTTTATCACCGTTTATGTCTACATTTTCTTGACTATATTCGAAAGCCTTTGTATGTTCGGCCTTTTGTATTGCTCTATCTATTTGTGGTCGACTGATCAATTTCATATTTGGGTCAAGGGTAAGAATCATTTTGTCTTTGTGAATCATCACTCACTTTCCTGTTAATCCTATGGTATTGTAGGTTTGGTAAAATACCAGATTTGGAAACAGAGACCAATCCCATAGATCGAACTGTGGCTCATTTGCTCTTCCATAGACCCTTGGATTCATCGGGAAAAAAGTCCGACACATCTGAATCACCTATTTCTACCAAGTTGTCATGTGAACACAAAACAGCAGGCTTGGTGAACTTGTCAAATGAATGCTTTCCCGACAGTCTGAAGAACAAGCAGTGCTTTCCTCGCCAAGGATCTGAAAGTTGTCGCCCATTCCCTGAGCCCGGTTCTGTGGACCATTTTAAAAACAGTCTTCTGATGGGTACCTCGGAAAACGCATCTAGCAGTGGTCCGGATCATGGTGGAACTATGGAGGTTGAAGCCTCTCTGTGAAGAAATGTGTGCGCCTCAGAATTCGACAAGGGTAATTCCTTCCTTTATCTCTCCCATGCTTGTTAATAATATAATTCGTTTCACATACACGGCTGTATGGATTTACTGATAACGTGGAGATTTCCTTTCGTTGTCAGCCATATAGTCTTAGTGGTCGAGGAGCTTCAGCCTTCGGACAACATTACCGATGGGGAGTATCCTGTAAACCAATCTGCTCTGTAAAACTAGTTGCATGCATATATTATATCCATGTTTCAAGACCAAAGTGTCATAAGATTAGCTGGTGTGTTTCTTTAAACATATTCAAGGCAATATTTGAGACCTCTGTTAGTAATATTTTCATGTACGAAGGGCTGGAGCCACGTGTCTAGCTAGTATTGGCCTATCAGTCCACTCCGGATCCGTCTCTTCGGCTAGTAAGAAATTTATACGTTGAGATTGCGAAAATAAATCCCGAGTTAAACTGAGATTCTTTCGTAATGTGCTTGGATATAGTAGATGTTTTAGATTGTTGAGTAAAGATATGAACAATTGAAATCGTTTACAACGTTTTCAACTTTTACCGTGTTAATTTAGTCCTCAAACGTTGAATTTGAACAATGTTACTATAAACTAGTGCAATAAAACCTAGTTTTACAGACGTAAAACGATATTGGGCGATGAGAATTTAAACACATGATCTCGGGTGCATGATAAACACTGTTAATGTTTGTCGAGACTTGGATATACTAGGATATTTCTATAGGGATCTTGGTATATAAAAAATGACAAAGGTGACCGTCACCTTCCCATACTGATAACATCGGCACACCCATCGACCACTACCACTAATTACAAATGTGCCTATATAAAAAACTTTTTACTTCTGCAACTTTACATTCTGTCATTAGAAAATTCAAAAAAAATTAGATTAAGTACGGATAACTATTCAATTTTTTGGAATGATTTCAAATTAATCTTAATTTTTTAAAACATTCTAAATAACTATCTAAAACTTTTATTGGACATCTGTTAGGTCACCGACGGCGACTATACCAACATTATATGATAATGTTTTTAGCATTAAATGATGAGTTGGACAAATATTAAAGTTGGTATTTACTAATCGTCGTTTTTGGAGCTCTAATTTGCCAAATTGACTCCTAGCCATGTTAAGTCGTAAATTTGTTTAGCTAAACTACATCGATATTGAAATTCAAAACTCCATAGATGATTTGAGAGTAAAACTTACTTTAACAATTGTCTACATGATCACTTAACGATAGTGAAATTTAAAATTATTTACAGTGGTGGATTGGGACAAAAATACCAAGAAATCCAAGTTATATTGATGATTGTACGGATCACATTCAGAGAGGATACCAAATTCAACCACCACCATGACTAGTACTGTCTAAAACCAAGCCAATAAACCAACACCAATCTTTGTATCCCGGTCGAAACCCTGTCTAAGATATGAACTTGTTTTTGTAACTCAGCACTCATCACTGCATAAAGTGGCACGTAAATCTTGTACAAGAATCAAGCGACGCAGCGGTAAGTTTCAAGTGGTCCAGCAAATCCACCGCTGTAATTGACTTTTACCACGTGCCCCTTCTCCAATCCGTAGTATCGTGCAGTTGCATCAGTTGCCAGCATCAGAGGGAGCTGAGGAAGAAACATAAGAAAACTAAATTAGACAGCATCTGAGTCACGTCTCACTTTTAATCTTAAAGGGCGACTGCAAGCCAACCAGACTCCCTGCTTTTCATATCAGTTATTCGTTAAGTCAACAACTCCAGTTATTCATTAAGTCAACAACTCCAATTATATTTCAATCAAACGCTGAAAAACCAGTTATATGTTAGCAGCCAACAAAAGTTTGACTGCAAGGTAAGAAGATTTTGACTGCAAAGCTATTTTCAGGGAAAATTGCTTCAGGATTGGATGGTTTTTTTCCTTTGGTGCGTGCTACCAACACAAGTTTTTTCAGATCAAAATGTTTGAATGGCCACCTTGTTCCCTGCTAATAGGGTAAAGCACTTCTTAAACCAGCTATCGAGAGCTATACCTCACCCGGAAACTAGCTAGCTTCCTTGTCAATCAAAGCAGTCAAGACTAATCACTCGTAAAGCGACTGTTCTAGTTAGCCATGCATCTCGAAATCCTGATGCTGTAAATTTTCAGCCATTAAAAGTCATGTTCTTTTGATAGACAAAACACACAAGGTATTTCACACTTCGTTAATAGGCATGTACTGATCAGTGACATACTCCGCCAAGACGAAGTCAACAAATTAAGGTTATTTTCCAACATAAGGATAAATAAATAGTACATGTAGAGTTACCTTCTTGTCTTCCAAGTTGTATTTCATTAGCAGCTTCTTCTTTTCTTCAGCAGCAAGTATCTCAAGCTTCGGCTGTGAAACATGCTTTGTGATATTCACCAGCAAGTCTGAGATCTGAAGCCAACGCACAAGTTATTTCGGGAAAAAGCAGAGAAGAAACCGTAGGACTGACTGAACTTATGCTCGACTTCAATTATTAAGGGAAGGAAGAGCAAGGACAACGTACTCATTGTTTTGCCATCCTTGAACTTTCACCCGAAAGAACAGAAAGATGAAAACACAATCATTAAAACAAAGAAGTGTATCTCCTTATGAGAGCCATTCCCCAGAATTATGCAATCAAAATCAAAAGAAAACCAGTAGACTAAGAAGAACCATTCGAACTGAAAACTTGAACGTTTTCTGTTTCCGAGGAAATCCAGATGACTGCTATTTCTTGTTATTCAGCATAAACAAGCATTAAATGCCTCGACAACAAACGTGGTTGCCCTTAAGAAACTTGGGAAATGGTAAAGTACAATGAAATTGAAGAATAATTATCAGGTAACTTACATGGAAAGTGTCAACTTTAAACGGATACTCTTCAAGTTCTTTCCGAGCATAGCAGTTCATTTTACTTTGTAAGACAAGAATCAGCTGGTGAATACTTGCTTTGTTCGGGAGGCCAGCATAGATACTGCACATATTGCGTTTCCTTATCTCGTCAGTTCCACAAAAGATGACAACAATCTGCAAAGAAACTCAACATTCAGTTGCATCATTGATACTGCAATGGGAGCGTGCGAATCACATTGGAAAAGAGAGACACCGATAAAATTACATTTCACTTACAACTACGAACTCTTTGGTTCTAAAGAACCTTTTCTTTGAGATAATTTCCAACTTCGAACAAGAAAATAAAGTCAATCAAACTCAAAAAATTTCGCTCCATGAAGCATTGTTCATTTCTTCCAGAATATGTCCTCATTCACTTCTCTGCTCCTAAATTTAATACAGAACCTAAATAATCTTGGCACCACGAGGCAATCGGGATCACAGGAGCCACCATCGAACAACCGACAACTGAGCAATTATAAGCACTTACTTAGAAAGTTCAGACTTGTGCATAATTTGTCAAACTTATCTGTTAACTGTATTTCTTTGTTTACACCAAAGATATGTATTTTCTGCATCAGAAATACTGACTACTCTCTAAAAGCTTCAAACTTGAGAAATTCTCTTCTTTTTTTGTGAACAAAAACGGTAGGAACGTTGAACTAAAGGAGTCATGAACTTCTTTTCACGGAGAAGAATCAATGACGGGTGTTTGAAGAATCAATGCCAGCAGCTGCGGTAATAGAAAGGATGCAAACTTTGAAGAAAAGGTGTCATCCTTTTCCTTGAAAAACATTTTCTTGATGCCACATTGTCTTTTGTCGAGCAAAAAACTGGAAATTTGAGAAAAATGTGCCACTTTTACTAAGAAAACATTTTCTTTTCCACATTTTTTTCGTCGAACACACGAAAAGATAGAAACTTCGAAGAAAGTGTGTCATTTTTTAACAAAAAAAATCCAGAAAAAAAAATGTCATCTTTCCTAAAGGAAACAATTTCTGGTTGCCATTTTTTCTATTTCAAACAAAAAAGATCAGAACTTGGAAAAAAAGGTGTCATCTTTCCTCGGAAAACATCTTCTTTTCCTTCCATTCCGCTGTTTTTCTCGGCAACCAAACACAACACAACACATACATAAGAACGTTACCTTCTTGGAGGGCTTGGAGCGGAGAGGGACGCAGACGCTGAGGCGTTCATGGTCCGGGTTGGGGCCGAACTCGGAGAGGAACTCAATGAGCGAGAGATTGAGGTCCGAGTCAGAGACGTTGCAGCCTCGGTCCCTCAGCATTTCCATGACTGTACGACGGCACAGGTAGAACCTGAAGCTCTCCACGCTCCCTTCTGCCACGTGGCTCGTTATGCACCCCGGCCTTCCGCTGCCTCCGTCGCTGCCAGGAACGACGCCATCCCCTTTCACGATAGCCATTCAGATTCTCTCTCTCTGATGAGCGGGTGTGTGTGTGAGTGGGGCGTTTGGAGGGAATATGAAATCGTTTGTATAGGCGGAGAGAGGCGCGTGTGTACGGAGTGGCCTCGAGTATGTGGAACTTGCGTTACTCGCTTGATTTTATTGGACACGCGTCCTCTTTCCTGGGTTTTGAGTTTTTCGTTATTCAAAATTAAATATCTAACCGTTAAAAAAAATCCAGAATATCGTATACGAAGAATTATAAAAAAAAATTTATTGTCATCCGCTATTAAGAAATGCTAGCAACTTTTTCACTTTTTCATTTCAATATTTTCATTTTTCCTCATGTCACGTGTACTCTACTATCACTTAAAACTCAAGGTTTAATTGTATTAAAAATCTACTATTATTCTTCCTCTGCTAGTATAATTATAACTTTAATTTGTCAACCAAAAAATAATTAATTTTTTAGGTTTGTGTATTAGTAAAATACACGTGGGGAGAGTATTTGCATTCCCCCACTTGCAAGTAACCAATGGCTGATAAGAATTTTAACATCAAGTGGTCCTAAACTGGTGTGTAATAATTTCTAGTTTATATTTGTTTGCATCTTTTAAAGATACGAGATAGTCCACGTTAATCCAACTAGATAAACACTAAGAGCAACTCCATCCCTATCCACTTTGCGCCAGCACCCAGCCCATTTATCCACTTAATTGAACAGTAATAGACCCAATGAACAGTAATAGGCCAAAGCATCTCCACCCCAAAAAAAATGTGTTGGCACCTAGTCTAAAAATGCACTGGCACAAACGATCTCCACCCCTACAAAATGCGCTGGCACCCAGTCCATTTAAAATATTAAATAATTTTTTCATAAAATAATAAATAAAAAAATAGTTTTAATTTCGGATAGGATTTTTAACCAATCTCGTCACGCCACGTGTCATTATCCGAACGTACTATTTTTTGAATAGATTTCCGCTAAGATTTTCAACCAATCCCGACAACCCACGTGTCACTTCCTGTTTACAATAATTTAGGCAAGATTTCGATAAGATTTTTAACCAATCTCGTCACGCCACGTGTCATTATCCGAACGTACTATTTTTTGAATAGATTTCCGCTAAGATTTTCAACCAATCACGTAGTGCCACGTGGCATTGTCCAGAACCTCATCTTCTTTTTTTTTGTCCATATAAACCCTACATCCCTACATCCATCCTCACACTAAACTCAATCCTTTTTTTTAGCTCAGAATTCTTCTTTATCGTTTTCAAATCTTGAGTTCTTACAATGTCTTCTTCAAGGAGAGCGTATAAACAGTTTGAGTCATCCTTTCTTCTCTAAGCATCTCATTCTCTCGATGAAGTGCTTCTCTAATCATCTCGTTCTCTCGATTAACTATTTCTCTTTGTCTCTCAGCCGCCGCATCACGAGCCTCAGTAGCTGCAATAATTGCTGCCATATCTCTAGCTTTTTCCTCATCTCTAGCCTTTTCCCATGCCATGTTCAGTTCACCTTGACGAGTAAGTTCCTCCATATATTTAGTGTAGTCATTTTTGGAAGAACTACCTTTTTTCTTTGATGCCTTTTTACCTTGAGGCCTGAGGGACTGACGAGTCGGTTGGGTCTTTGGCACTTGTTCAGGCATCCCTTCCGTGTCTTCAAATGTGTTGGCTTCTTGTTCGGCTGTGTCTGCTTCTGGCGAACTGTGTAGACCCATACCATGCATGACAACTTCTGGACCGGTTGCCACAATTTTGTATCTAGGGCAATCTTTGACAATTTGCCAACATTCCCATTTGTTGAATGATTTGTTATGGTTCTTTGCATTGTAGAATGCTTGTGCTTGTAGTGTCTATAAAAAGTACATAAAAATTACATAAGAATTGTGGAATGCATAAAAATTATATAAAAATTACATAAGTATTGTGGAATGCATATTACATAAAAATTACATAAGAAATTAAATAAATTAAAATATGGATGTGGGTGGAATGCATATAAATAAATAAAAATATTGTTACCTCATCCGCTAAACTTGTCCCACTACGCAAATTACCAGAAGCATGAGAGAGGGCGTTTTTCCAACAAGTAAAGGATGCGTTGAGTTTTTTCCAACGACCTTGAAGACCTTGACTAGATCTGGTATCTTTTCCATGTACATCTCTTCCATGTACATCGTTGAACGATTTCGTAATTTTACTCCACATTTCTTGCTTATCCATCTCATTACCCGTAATCGGGTCATGAGTAGTGCGAACCCAACATTCACACAACGTAACATCTTCACTGAGCTTCCACGAAGTCATTTTTTTCTCTCAAAGTGTACAAAATATTCAAATGTAGAAAGTGTAGAAAGTGTAGAAAATATTGAAATGTGGTGTAAGGTGGAAGACGAGGGTTAGGTATTTATAGAAAAAAAATTTAATTTTTTAAAATTTTTCTGTATTTTTTAAAAAAAAATTGACATTTTTTAATTAATTTTTAATAAATTTTAATGTTGTAATTAATCTAGACCGTTGGATTTGAAAAATAATCAAATCCAACAGCCAACACGATGCCACGTGGCCAACGGTCAAATTTCTGACCGTTGGGCCTTTTTTTTTTTTTTTTTTTTTAATTTTTGGTGAAATAAACGTGGACCGTTGATCTGGGATCGGACGGTCCAATTTAAAATTTAAATTTAAATTTTTTTTACCATTGGAAATCCAACGGCCTAAAAAAACTAGCCGTTGGAAATCCAACGGCTCTGAGGATGGCCACGTAGGCCTCACCCGGATGACTGCAAGTGGACCTACACGCGGGCCCCAGCGCCTGCAAAGCCTGTCGGCTACTCGCCTGGGCACCCGCGTGTGTTGCACGCGCCAAGCAATTGACCGGCTCCTGGGTCTGTCCATTTTGGGCTGGGCACACGGGCTGGTGCCAGTCAATTGTGCGGGCTGAAGCTCAAAAATGCCATGCCGGGCTATTTTCTTCACTGGGTGCCAGTCAAATGTGTTGGGCTGGACTTGCTCTAAATACAATTTGATTGGTCTGTTCCACCTAGGCTGCACTATTCGGGAAATTAGTTGAGTTGAGAGTATTTATTGAGAAAGTCATAATGCATGACAATGCATGATTCTCTTAAATATTCGCCAAATGGCTTACGACTGTACTTAAGTTTCAAAGTAGGATAATCCTTTCTTTTGATGGATTGTTAGGATTTTAACTTAAATTTCATGAAAACCCTTATACAAGGAACTAATTTTACATCTTCTTTTGCACGTCCCTAGTTTTCCAGCCACTCGATTCTAGTTTGATTTATTCGATTCAAAGACCATAAATAAACGAGGATATGTAAGGAAGAGAAAGCTGAGTGCATGCCACTCAATTTTGACAGATTGTTAGAAAACTTGTAGTTAACTGAAAATATTTGACATCCACTATCTAGAAGCAGGGGCATGAAGAACAATTTGCAACAAGATAAAATATGCAACACAACATCCATCTTGTTATGGGAAACAATATGCCTTTCCATTTGTCCTTCCACAATCACAAAAAACCACCGCCGTCGATTCACTTCTGTATCGATACAGCTCTACCCTTCCTAAATGGCCACATATACAAAATTGGCTCTCTTTGTTTCACTTACTTATCATACCTCGTATTGCTACTCCTCCAGCACGATGATAGCGCTCCTCATGGTTCAGCACGATTACAGTTTAATTTCATTTTCCGCTTCATCCATCCATTACCAATATAGCTTTCTGTACTACCTGAAACTAGAATTTACAGGTACAATGTTAGCTCAATATGCAGTAAATAAACATTCGTGAAGAAACTCGAGGCACACCCAACAGGAATATCTGTGAAGATTTAGTACATTTAAGCCGGTCCATACATCGGAAATTGTCCTAATTTGATTGCATCTTTTCCTCTCAACCCAAAAAAAGAAAATAAGCGAACTTTCAAACACACACCAGAAGGCACCATTTTTTAAAATAAAAACAAAAAGTTTAGATCAGGTTCCTCATATTACTGTTAGCTATTCTGTTAAAAATGTCAGTTTAGATCAGTGCTCTACTTTACCTGAATAAACCAGATACCCACCAATGGTTGTGAGACTAAAGTTAGACTCATAAGTTCAAAACTTACCCAAGAATATGATAAACATGTGGGAGCTGAACTCAACTGCCTATACAGGCCTTCGTTGGACCACCAAATCATCAGCAGAATAATAATCAGCGATGAGCCGGTACATGTATGACGGATTGTGCCCTCCCCTGTGAAGGAATAACAGTAGCAATTTACAAACTAGCTAGGAGGTAGGGATATAGAAAACAAATTAAGTGCGGAACACTCAAGATGAGAATTTTAAATTTCTTCAAGAGACTAGAATATGATTAGATCTGGCCAGAATATTAATTTCCCTTTTCCAATTGGTTCCTACAAACAATAGACTAGAAATTCAATAGGTGAAATCTTTAATCTTGCATGAATTCAGTTCCACTTGGTCCATGAAATTAGTCGACTTACGTATCAGTGATAAATAGACTGACAAGCTTTGGTGGCACATAATCAAATGTAGGATTGACAACTTGAAGCAGCGAAGAAGCAGTGCCACTTCCAAAATCCATGCAATCCGAGAACTCCCCAAAGTCCAGCAGCTCAGAAGGAGATCTTAACTCATTCAGTAAGACTTCAGGATTGTGAGGATACAAAGGGCACAACTGTCATGTAAACCACCATGCAAAGACTTGGAGTAAGAAAACGTTTAAGGCTAAAGTTCAAGAAATGAGCTGCAGATGAAATGACGCCCAGTTCAATGATTTAATAATTCAGTTAAAACCAACTCCACATACAAAATCCATAGGATCTGATCCCCAGTAGTATAAACAAGCAAACACAAGGCTAACAATAGACTAGGAAGCAGCCATTAAAAACTTGAATAAGTTAACTAATACTTAACAGAGCCGACTTTAGAAAAATAACCCTATGACAGCAACATCAATTTTGTCTCTCCTTTAATTGTCTCTATTTCCTTGAACCGCAAAAGATGTTTATCTCGTGCTAATCTATTCATTGAAAATTCTCTAATGGTGGAACCCACTTCTTCAGGTTCTCGTCTTGATTTTAAAAGAAACCCAATTTATGAATGACAGCAAGTCTCTAAAATCTCCAAGTCACGCCAAACAGTAATTGAATTAACTTACCTTGTGACTGCCAGCAAGTACAACAAAAGGGACAGCATGCCTTTGCGCTGCAAGTGCTACCATATTCAACCCAACAGGTGCTATAACCCCTCCATTGGCCATGACAGCATGAGCGCCAACAATAACCTTTAACATTACAAAATTCAATATGAAGCTGGAACAAGGATGTAGATTTTCATATGAGGAAAAAAATACTACGATCACTGATCACATCATACCATGTTGACTCGGGATATCATAGCAAAAACTGCTGAATCAGTGATCAGCGTGGTCTGCAAACCTCTTGCAACTAGTTCTTTAGCAAGAAGATGCCCCTGATACCTAATACAAGGGAATTAATAACAAAATCAATGCTGACCAATAAAAATATCAAAATCATCAGCACGGATCCTATCCACTGTAACAAATACGCGGACTTTTACACTAACCTTGGAGCTCCCTCTGCAACAAAAACCCGAAACGATCTTTTTTTCTCCTTTGCAGCACAAAGAAATTCCAGTACAGTTCTTGAACTACCTAAAGTCAATATAACCTCACTGCAAAAGAAACACAGTTAGCAGCATGATTTAAATAGCCACAACGAAACATCAATTAAAATCAATCACAAGCCACTAGCAAATATTCTCATTGAGGTCTCATTTTTTTCAAGTTTTGCAATCTCCTATTTTGTCAAGATTTGCAATCTTTGCCCTGTCCAATTATTTTCTGGAGAAATATAACTATATTTTTTCATATGACGAGAAAATTGATCATGAGGAAAAATCTTTCATACCATCCCAATAAAAAACCCCAAACTTTATTATGCTACTGTCTCTAAGTTCAGCTTTTCACTCTATTCAAATTGTTAAACTATGTAAAAGTATGTACATACATACATACATACATACATACATACATACGTACATATATATATATATATATATATATATATATATATATATATATATATTTGATTCAATTTTGCCAAAAGAGAAATAGAAAGTTTTGAAATGGTACTAAATTCTAAGTACTGACTAAAAGAGGCAGGAATTTTTGGAGCATAAGAACTTGTCGGACCCAGATTTTCATTTGTGGTGATAATCGGCTGGTCTACCAATCAGTAGGTAGTGTTTATTCATGGTTAGTATATTTTTTTGACTGCCCCACAGTCAAAATTTTGTGATTACCAAAGAGTGCCACTGGAGTGCATAAGGTTATTGGGTTTCTAAGGGTTCAGGAATTCAGATTTAGGCCTATATCCTAGAGACTAAATGCAATTGATAATATAAACACCAACTGAAGGAATAAAGTAATTTTGCGTTTCTCATACAAAGTATGAACACAAACTAATGAAATAAAATGTGCCTGACTCAGTCACAAGGGTGCTTGAAAGATCAGGACTGATGGAAGCACATTCGGGATCCAAACTAATTTATGCTTAGTAGCTAAACTTGAAAAGTTTTCTACCGCTGCTATGTCGAACACCAGAGAAGGTAATTTTAGAGCCTCAACCATACTGACCCTAAACTAAATCACCAAAAAGTTTAACCAACTTATATGCGTGAATGAGATACTATATGCACGTTAGAAGTTAGAACATTAGCACAAAGCAATCTCACGCAAAATCATTATTATATTAAATATGCATATTTTACGTGAAATTGACTGAAGGATGCTTTTATATTTGAAAGCAAAAAATGAACTGTAACAGTGAAACAAACTTAATAGCGTAGGCTTGGGGTAAATACATACTTATGGTGAATGTGCTCTACTGCTTGCTCAGCTATCTGTTCATGGCAAGTGCCAATATCTTGTATAAGTTCATTGACTGCTTCAATAACATCATGCTTCAGCTTCCGACTTCTTGAACTTTTATCAGCAGCTGTGAAAGAAAACAAATATCTATAACCCATACGGCTGTGTAATCTGCCCTTAAAAGGTAATAACTTCAATTCCACCACCACAGGCCGACGGCTAGGGAAACCAATTTTTCATTGACTACTTTTCAAACACAAATACCACATTTATGATCAGAAATAGATATCAAATGTGTATATCCTGTAAACAGGCTTTTTTTTTTTTTAATTTATATTTCTAAAGGAAAAATCAAAGGTGTATCTAAAGAAGTTTCTCGATGATGCTAAGAATGAAAATCATACATTTGGTTTTTTCTTCAGAATCACCCCCAGATGAAGAAGTATGAGGAACAGCTGCTACGTCAGGAATGTCCTCAAGCAGTGTTTGCAAAGATGGTGGACGCAGTGTGCTTCTTGCAGCAGCCGCAACAACAGCGGCAGATAGAGTCGAACGGTTGTCATGGTCACCATCATCTTCATCATCACTAACAGTTGTCATGTTCAACCCAGCCATAGCAGCAGTAGTGAGAGAAAGATCCTCCTCCCTAATAATGTGCAAAACACGCCTCACAATATTACCCACAGCAAGCTCTGCAATCATATGCGCAAAATATTATTATGAAAAGAAAAAAATATATATATAAACCTCTACGTCCATATTATAAGAAAAAGATTTTTCCGTATATCCTAACTCCTAAGATAAATATATCTAAAATCAAATGCATACATCATGTACTTTCCTCTATATACCTGGGAGATATATCATTTGTTTTCTTTGGTTAAAAGGAGATATCATCTCATTTCATAACACATGAGTATACACACAAAAAAATGGCAACACAATAAAATTTTGAATGCACAGTGAATTTTAGAAAATTGATCATTAGACTTAGCTAACATAAGTTATACTCACTACCACCCACTGGATTTATGCTACGCAAAGAAGACAGTTTGATATTATATCTGCATTTATGCTATTTAGAGAATACAGTTTGTTGTTAAATCTGCATTTCAAACCTGATGCTCATATCACTAACAAAGATAAAGTCTAATTTGACAGGTGGCGAGAACATGGTCGCAAAAGTACTTGAAGTTCATCTTACTACAATTTGAAAGCTATATGTTTCCTCCAAAATGACTAGCACAAAGCACAACTTTTTTAAAACAGTAACAAGTTCTTCAGATGAGATCTCAATGTACAGCCCTGTGTCTTTTAAGATATTACAGATGAAGATGTTCAAGTAACATGAATGACCTTTGTACTAATGAAAAAAATTTACTCCTTAAAACATTACCAATAGGATTTGCAGCAATCAGCTGCTCCCCAACAGCCTTCACAGCATCAATCAATGCTCCGGCTTGATTTGTGTAGGGCACCCGCTGTGCTGAAATTACCGACCGAATCAATTCAGCCGTCTGTTTTGCAGTAGCCTGCGAGCCCTCAATTTTACTGCAACCGCAAAAATTTGCAATCAAATTCTGAATCATGAAATATACCTATTAACCAGTATAGTTTCTTGAGCAAGCAGCTTGCGCCAGTGTAGTCTATGAATTTGCGCCAAAGAACAACTTACCGCTTTTTAAGCTTAATAAGGAAATCATTCACAAGGGAGTGCACGTCCGGCATGGCTATCACCAAATTTAACCTGAAAATGTCAAAGATATAAACTTCAAATCATCACACTCAATTTCATTTCTATGGAAATCAGAAAGACTAAAAAGAAACAAGCAAATAGAACCCTTATTCTCCGTCGTCTCGGGCAACCAAACAAACCAACAAATCACCTGAAGTTAATACAAATGGGAGCTACTTTTTTTAGGTGATTTGTTGTTTTTTATATGGAAGCCAAATCAGGTGGGAATTTGAGAAAAATGAAAAACCCAAAGCTAATTAATTCCAAAAACAACAATCCACAACGAAAGTGAAAAACTTGGGGAGCTGAAAATACCAAAACCCAACTAATTCAAAACATAAGTAAAACCCCAATTATAAACCTGAGTTAAACCTTCAATCAAACTCTAAATTAAACTATTAATAATACCCAAATTAAGTTATCAATCAGGAAAGATAAAAATGCAGAGAGGGGTTTAAGAGGTGTACCTGGTGTGAGTGTGCGAGTGGTGCTGCGACTGTGAGAGGCTAAGAGGAGTAGACGAACAAGGAGATGGGACCGAAGATGATGACGCCGAGAAGAAGGCAAAGTTGCGGAATAGGAGAAGTATGAATTTGCGGAATCGGAAATGGAGGAGAGAGTGAAGAGAGAAGGCAGCAGCCGAGAGAGAGAGAGAGAGAGAGAGTAGAGGGACCAGAGGGGGAGGGTTACGTCTTGGAAACTTGGATTGGGTGGTTGGGACTTAACATGTTTGGGCTACTGTGGCGGCCCTGTTTGGTAGTGATGATGGGCTACTATTAGACCTGACATTTCAAATCCAACTCGTCAACAAGACATGATTCATACGTTAAAATTAATATTTGCTCTTAACAGGTCGAGTTGTTAATAAGTGAACCGGTTAATTAACGGATTATTTTGAATCAACCTGCGAAACCTATTAACACCCGTTATTGAGAACTTTTATATAAGATATAACCAAAAACCCTCGCTATTTGTCCAAACCGCAAAACAACTAAGCTTATATATGCCAGTACCCCTTCAATATTTGTTCCCTATTAGCGACTCCCTATATTTTTTTCCGTATGCAAAAGTATTGATCTAACCTACCTATTAATAAAATTCTTATTGTCAACCAAAATACTAGAAAATTACCAGTTTAACCCCCTCATCAAAACTGAACTCAAATAAAAAATATGAGCAATTTAATAATTACATGAACATAAATTTTACTGTTTTTTTACAGTAACCTCACAGCCAAGTTAGTATAACATTCCCTATTCAAGACCTCCAACTCTCTCAACAAATTAGTAAGTGATTTTGCAGTCAAGTTCCTTCACTCTTCGAAAAAACACCTTCGAGCTACGTTGTAGTATGATTACCGGTTGGTTGGTGTCTTCCCGACTGATCATTCTTCCCAAGAAATCCAACTTCTAAGTTTAGCCCGATACTCATGTCCCCAGTTCGATATGGCAAATTTTTGGCTTGAGATAGTTTGCTTTTGTCTTCTCCAATGCTTCCCAATGCTTTTAAGTGTACGTTTCTCCTTTTTACAAGCATTTGCGTTAGCTTTTAGACATTTATTTTCTATTTCAAGATTTGTACACTTATGGAAGGATCGAAACCTATGTTTATCCATAACGAACAAGAATATAAATTCTCAGCATTTGAAGATTCCGATTGTATTCACACATTCTAAGTATTTTATTTGGGTTGCCAACTCAATGGTAGAGTAATCGGCTTTTAATTGTGAGAAGTTAGCTAAAGGCACAATCTACATACACTAACACACATTCACACTATTTGGTGGTAGCATATAATAGCGGTACGCTCACATACACGGCTCTTGAGTCTCGAATCTATCTTTGGCAAAAAGATAGTTTGGACAAAACAGTTTATCAAGATAACTTACTCCAACCAATTCGAGCCCATGTTAAGTAGAATAAAACATAAACAAAACGATTTTTTTTTTTTTAATTTGGGCAAAGAACAAAAAATGATCCACATCCTCCTTCCTTGTAAATAGGAGTTAGCCATCATTGTATGTGAGGCACATTGGAAGACATCCATCAAACATTGTCTTAACAAAATATATCCTTAATATGTCATTACAACCTAAAAAAAGGGAAAAAGTTCCTCAGGAACCATGACATAACATTCATATTCTCTCTTTCTGAATTCTCAAGAAGAAGACCAATCACCTAACCATTTTCCTCTCTGCAGATCGACTCTCTCACAATTAATCTTTATGTAATTTTGTTTTAGAGAGAGAGAGAGAGAGAGAGAGAGAGAGAGAGAGAGAGAGAGAGAGAATGGGGGTGGATTATTACAGCGTATTGAAGGTGAACAAGAACGCAACAGAAGATGATTTAAAGAAGGCGTATAGGAAGTTGGCCATGAAATGGCACCCTGACAAGAACCCTAATGATAAAAATGAAGCAGAAACCAGATTCAAGCAGATCTCTGAGGCTTATGAGGCATGTAATTATTCATTCTCCTTCCTTCCTTCCTCGTATTTCTGCATGTTACACGTTCATTTGTTTGATTATTCTACAATCCGTCTATGAAAAGAGATGTCCCTTCTTTATATATTGTCAATATGCAATTTTAAGGTTACGGTATCATATTCACCAACAAAATTGTGTCCGTAACATGTCAAATACATTTTTGACAATGTCGATTCATGCACACAAAACTTCTCTATGCACATAGTGACGGGTATTTATGCTAAAGAAGATTGTAATATGAACGATGATTAATATAAATTTGTGTAAAGAACATAAGATGATCATTTCAACATCTGCATATATTTACAATTAAATGGGGGCATTAGCCTAAATTGTGCTTATTTATATATTAGTGATTTCCACATGTTTTTTTTCTCATCCTACACACTTCAACTTATTTCTAGATTTCGAATGAACATAAACAAGCGTGTGTAGAAAGATAAAAAAAAAATGTGCGGAAATCATTTTATTTAATTAAGTGGTTCTTTTTTAATAGTATCTAACAGTCTTTGCTCTTTCATCTATACATGCACGCAGTTAAGATTTCATTTCGCCCTAGCTAGTAGTGTGAATAAAATAATGAAATGGGTTTGTGAATTCAGGTCTTGAGTGATCCTCAGAAAAGACAAGTTTATGATCAAGATGGTGAAGAAGGTTTAAAAGATATGCCACCACCTGGAAGTGGTGGATTCTCATATGGAGGTGGATCCAATGGATTTAATCCTAGGAACGCAGAGGACATTTTCGCAGAATTCTTCGGAAGTAGTCCTTTTGGATTTGGGTCATCGGGACCTGGAAAATCCAAGAGGTTCTCATCTGATGGAGGGGGGACGTTCGGAGGATTTGGTGGAGGTGAAAATATTTTTCGGTCATATAGTGAAGGTGTCACACCAAAGAAACCACAGGCAGTTGAGAGCAAATTGCCCTGCAGCCTTGAGGAGCTGTATTCTGGATCAACAAGGAAGATGAAGATCTCAAGGAGTGTGGTTGATGCTAATGGGTAACCTTTTTTTTACACTTGATATTTTCTTTGTTTGTAGATTCATTGCTTGTTAGTTGAATATGTTATTCCCAACTGATACAGTTTCGATTATGGTCGTTGTTATTACTAAACGGAATTGTAATTAGTACTTCAAAATGGTCGTAAATATCAGCATGATCAACTATTTTAGAATGTCAATGATATTATTTTGTAGAAATCTCTACGTAAATATCAGCTGACTTGCTCTGCTTTTCGTTTTTCCTCCATTGGGGACAATGAAAATCGTAGACGCCAAGTGCCGGAGCAAGAAATACTGACGATTGATGTGAAGCCAGGATGGAAGAAAGGAACCAAGATTACATTCCCAGATAAAGGAAATGAGCAGCTAGGTCACCTGCCAGCTGACCTTGTGTTTGTGATTGATGAGAAACCACACAACACTTACAAGAGAGATGGCAATGACCTCATTGTGAACAAAAAGGTGACACTGGCCGAGGCATTGGGTGGAACCACGGTGCACCTCACCACGCTTGACGGTCGCGATTTATCAATTCCGGTTACTAACATTGTGAACCCCGGCTACGAGCTCGTCGTTGCCAGGGAGGGTATGCCAATAGCTAAAGAGCCTGGCAATAGGGGTGATTTGAAGATCATATTTGAGATCAGGTTTCCTACAAGACTGACCCCAGAGCAAAGAGCTGGCCTTAAACGAGCTTTGGCAGTCTGAAAAAGTGAAATATATGACCTAATTTCGATTGTAGATTGACCAACAGTTTGTGTAGTTAGGAAGTCACATACATTACAACTCAAATCTGCACTTTTTGTATATTGTGTGTGTACGATATATCGTATAAACACTGACTCCTTACATGTAAAGAGTCATTCGTCAATCGTTAACTGCAAATCACAGTCTAACACGTATGCAAATGTAACTTATTAAATTCACAAAAAATGAAAAATTTATAAGCACGTGTCAAATTGTAATTTGTCTGTGAGATTACTTATTTTTTAGTGCATCTGCTGCATTCTTTCATGTATATGGTTATGTAATTAGTCAGAGATTGATTCTCTGATTTGAGGTTAAACTTCATAGAGTGTGATATTTCTTGCCCAACATGATTCAATCCAGTGAATGGGAACATGATAACCCTCTTTACCTATATCTATATATATATAAATATACACACACACACGCATATATATATATATATAACACGTACTCCCAGGTGGTATATGACAAGTGGATTCAGTTCAGACGGGCATACCCTCAAAAGTTCATTTCTTTTTATTTTTGTTTGTGTGGCCATGAAACCCTCAGTTCAAATTGTATTTCCAGGGACAACCATCAGAGTTTGAAAAAAAGGAAACTGAAATACTCTGCCATTCCTCAATAGTATACTATATACACTATTATCTTTTTCAAAAAAAAAAAAAAAAGATAATTTTTGATATTGACATAACTTTTCATTTTGATCTCTAAGATTTAAAATAATAGAAGTGCATAAATTTATTCACCATCAATTATTTTGGTTATTAGTAAAAAAATCTCTGTTAAATAAGGAGAAAATAACAAAAATGTCCCCAAACTTGTCATATCAATTTGGCTCATAGTTCATTAAATTAAGGGTATTTTTGGTCTTTACTTAACAAAGATTTTTCACTGAATGACCAAAATGATTGATGGTAGACAAAAGTAAGTAGTTATACAATCACATGCACCATTTTGGCTAAAAAAGCCTTTCAAAAATGAAAAATGTGTGTTAAATGAGAGGTCTTATATTTGAGTTTCATGAATGACAAGCTTAATAATATTACATTCTGATCACTTTTCAATAAAATATTATCTTTGTATTAAAAAAATTAAATAAATAAATAGAATAAAATTACCATTATGTCTCTAATTCTAAAATCAATCATTAAAAAATTGTTTAGTTACTCTAGGTACTTTTGATAAGTTTTTGTAGATGGTTGACAAAGGGAATTTCCTTATTTATCACTCAATAATGTAAAGACCCTTTGGTTATATATGAGTGAATGATCACTATGTTTGAGTGTTTTGAAATGATCTCTATGTTTGAGGTCAAGTCAATAAAGAATGAATCATGAAATGTTGATAAAGGGGATTTTATAAAATTCTCACCTTGATAATTACAAAAGCATGCATGAGATTTTATGTGTGTTATTTTTTTTGTCTCACTGAACTCAAACTAGTCCATCATGACGTAATTTTCAAAATCAAACAGTTTTATTGAAATTTTTCTCCTTCATCAAAATGAACATTTGTCCTAGGAAAACCAAACAAAAAACAAATAAGAACATTCACACAAATTTCTTACCCAATTTGAAGAACAAGACTCAGCTGTTGAAAGAATCAATAGCCCCTCCTGCTGAGAGCCTATCACGACATGACACGTGTGTAATACTTAAACATGTGTCATGCCATGATAAGCTCTCAGTAGAAGGGGCTACTAATTCTTTCATCTTAGACACATGTTATGCTGTGATAGGCTCTCAGCTAAAGAAACTGCTAATTCTTTCGAAGTTAAATCCCATTTTGAAAGGACTTTTTTTTTTTTTTTTTTTTTATTTTTATCGGGAAAACTTTTATATGCTTTGGAAATAAGACGAGAACAGTCAGCGGGGACCCACTCGCCTCCGGTTTCGACTTCGACAGTTGACCTTTCCCTTTTTCATTTCCTCGAGAAATCTCTCTCTCCTCTCTCTCTCTCTACTGAACGCCACGCTCCTCCCCGTCCCCCACTCTCTCTCTTTTCTCTCTCAAAACATCTTTAATTTGAAATTCCTTGAACTCGCAAACGCGCATTTCCGCGTCCCCCCTTATTATATTACTGCAGCCTGCAGGGGACAATTCTCCATAGCCGGCCACCTACCAGACCTCTCCTCTCTCCTTCTTTTTCTCTCTCTGCATTGGGCGTTTGATTATAATTCAAAGGTATAATATTTTCATCTTTTTCCAGCTCAAGTTTGTTGGGTTTTATTTATTTTTCAGTTTTCTCTAATGGGTTTTTAATTTTATGGTTACCTATTTGAAATTTATGTAATTTAAGGTGGAAAAGTTTTCATTTTTCTCTGAATATGTTTTGGAATTTTCTAGATCTATTGTGGAATTGACGTTGAATATCAATGTGGGCATGCGATATTGGAGTCCGATTGTAGCATTTAGACGAACCCATTTGCTTTTTTTTTTTTGTTTCGATCTGCATTGATCAGTTAATTTGTTGAATTATTTCATGATTTTGCAAATTTTAAAGTTTTAGAATTTTGAATCCTGGCGATGTACATTTCCTTGAAGAATACATGTTTCTGTATTTGCTTAAGTTTTGAAAATTTGAATTCGATCTGCTTGATCATAAGTAGTTGAATTACCTGAATATATTCAGGATTTTGAGGCTTTCAATTCTCTGATATATGAGAACTGGGAGGTTGATAGGTAGGTTCCTTCCATTTACATCCTAAGAACGATATGCATAATTGTTGTCGATTTTTCTCATTCATGTTTTGAATAGTAGGCGTCCAATCGAGCGCTGTTCACTCGTGTGAAATGTAAACACCAAAAACATAGTGTTAATCGTTATAAGGGAACCGGCATTTACTTCTCCCTCATCTTTCACATGCCACTTGAGCTCAGGATGAAGGTTATAAATCTGTATGGTATTTACACCTCGGTCTTATAAGGGTTTCTTGTCTGCCATTGCGATTTAAGCTTTGGATTCGAATATAAGAAGTCATGTTTGTCGTGTTTTGAGTTTAGTCTGGACTTCTTTGATAGCATGTGGACGGAGCTTGAAAAGAAAACCAGAAAGTGTAATGGGAAAAAAGTTTTGCTTTTAAGGACACACTTGGTACTTCTTTCTACTTATGGTTATCCTTTAGATTGGATCATTTAGAACTTGGTGCATGAATTAAACATGGTGTATCGTACAATGCTTATTGTTTTGCATCACCTATATATTTAACTTTTTTTTTATATGTTCGGCTCAGATAAGTAGCTGTGTGTGCCAGCATGGCATCCAGTAGTCCATTTTTTGATGACATCCGGACCAAATCTGAGGTTATTGATCCTCCTCAAAGTGAGGACATGCTGGATGTTGGAGAAAGTGTAATTGATGCTACTGTAATGCCCCAAAAACCTAATGTGACGGTTTCTAGCAGTGTTCGCGAGCTGCTGGAGTGCCCTGTGTGCTTAAATGCTATGTACCCCCCAATCCATCAGGTTTGATTACTTAATAATTTTGCTTTATCTTATGAAGTCAAACCCACTCCCTTCGTTTTCATTCTAGTATTAATTCTACTCACTCATTCACGATATTGTAGCTGAAACTAGCATGCTTTTTCACTTATCCCTGACCGATGCTAATAATTCATTAGTTTAAAGTAGCGTCAAGCGTGAGGTTTTGAATTTGTGGGAGGGGTTCTCTTGGGAAACTGGTAGACGAGGTGCTATCATTTGCAACTTTGTGGACAGGTTTCTGCTGTGCCACTATTTGTTTCACTCCTTACTAACCCTTACCAAGTGCATATTCTTGAGCTGTTTGATTTTATTGAGTTCGCTTTTTTCCTTCAAATCTATTTGGTCTTTGGCGCATGTAAGTATTTTTAAGCAATAACATATTAGGAGGCCCTAATTTGAAATGAAAAAGGAATTATGTATCTTAGTCTACCTATATCGTAATTACATAATTTTATTGTGGAGTCCTTCATTTGATGTAAATTTTTTTCTCTCTTCTTAAACTTTTTCCTTTAGAAAGTTTGAATTTATTTATTCATGTAATATAGGTTTTTGTCAAATTTATTTACAATATTTATTAAGAAAACAGAAAAATAGTTCTTTTGAGGGATGAGAAGCTTTTGAATAGGACCCCAACTTTGTTCTTTGCATTAGTAGCGACTACTTTTGGAAATAATTGTCGATTAGTCAACACTAGTGGATTTATTGCCAGTTGACTGTTTCTAAATCCATTCCGTCAAATTGTATTTGTGTGTTTTCAATGCTTATACCATCAAAATACTAACAAGTATTTTGATGTTCCAAATTAGATGCTTGTTGTTTGTTACCTAATTGGCTTTCTCGCCTTTTGCAGTGTTCAAATGGTCACACATTATGTTCTGGTTGCAAACCAAGGGTTCACAACCGGTGCCCCACTTGCCGACATGAGCTTGGTAATATCAGATGTCTTGCGTTGGAGAAGGTGGCTGCTTCTCTGGAACTTCCTTGTAAATACCAGAGTTTTGGTTGCATGGGCATATACCCTTATTACAGCAAGCTAAAGCATGAATCTCAGTGTCTCCATAGACCCTATAACTGCCCCTATGCTGGTTCTGAATGCTCCATCGTTGGAGATATTCCTCATCTGGTGGCCCATTTAAAAGATGATCACAAAGTCGACATGCACAATGGCAGCACTTTCAACCATCGCTATGTAAAATCAAATCCACAAGAAGTTGAAAACGCCACTTGGATGTTAACGGTATTATTCACTTTTGCCTTATTCTTCCTGTTCTCCATTATCCTTCTTCACCCCCTTACAATTTAATCCTCAGCCAACTCAAAACCATTTAGCTTAAAAGCTTTGATGATTGATAAAACAAAGAGTGAAAAATCTGTCTCTGAAATGCTCTATGAGTCTTCCCAGCCTTTGGAAGGGTGGACTGTCATGGCGAAGCCACTAGCTGGTCTCCTTTTTAACACAAAGCATAACTAGAAATTTGCTATCTTTTCCAAAATCCGTCTTTGACACAAACGAAGCATAACTAGAAATTTGCTATCTTTTCCATTCTGCAGGTTTTTAGTTGCTTCAACCAGTATTTTTGCCTACATTTTGAAGCTTTCCAGCTCGGGATGGCTCCCGTCTACATAGCATTCTTGCGGTTCATGGGAGATGATAACGAGGCAAAGAACTACAGCTACAGTCTAGAAGTAGGTGGGAATGGGAGGAAGATGATTTGGCAGGGGGTGCCGCGTAGCATTAGGGATAGCCATCGCAAGGTTCGTGACAGTTTTGATGGTCTCATTATTCAACGCAACATGGCTCTCTTCTTCTCAGGGGGAGACCGAAAGGAATTGAAGCTTAGGGTGACCGGAAGGATATGGAAGGAACAGTGACAGCAATCTGTCATCTTGAACTCTTTCGTTCGATCATCTTATCTAGTTAGCAGGTCAGTCGCTTTTCGTGGTTACGAGTCTCTTCTGGCCATGTAGTTTAGGGAATGTAGGAAGCAAACTCTCTTTGCTTGTTCATGCTTTAATTGCATATGAGACTTGTGTATGGCATGCTGCAAATGAGACTTGTTTTTGTGTGGATACACAAAGACACATATTTAACGGAAGAAGAATGTGATTCGATAATACCCCGATTATTGTGGTCTAACATCCTAGTGGATGGGGTGCGGGTTTGCGTACTTGTACTTGCAACGTCAAATTGACCCTTCTCGAACCAATTAACTACTTTATTCACTAATTTTGAGGTAAGGATCCTCTCTGGATCAATTCACTTCGAATTCGGATCCTTTCTACTCCCAATCAGCGCAAATCTTGTAACCCTCGCGACTAGCATGCTCGTCTTCCTCTCACTGCTACCGGCAGTGATGGTGGCGGGGATCGGATCGGCCACCAACATGCTCGTCTTTATCCGTTTGTTCGGAGTCAGAGCGTTGGTGGTGGTGTTCCTATGAGTCGGCGTCGACGACGTCGATGAATTCTCAGTGTATGAGACCAAAACTTTTTCACTGTCCATATTAATCCGTCCTTTGTAGAGATAAAAAATTACTTAAAAAAGAAAAAAAATTTGCAACCACGTGGCACAATCTGAACTGTTCGATTACAAAAAAAAAAAAAAAAAAAATCTGTATCCAACTATCCACATTAATTTGGTTAGAAAATAATGTTAAAAATAGAGAAAAATGGAATTTTTTAAAAACAATATTTCCTATAAATACCCAATCATACTGTTTCAGAAAAACTGCAATTTTGAACAATAACAAGTGGTGTGACGAGGTTGGTTAAAAAAATATATCTAAAAGTAAACATAATTTAAAAAAAATAAACAATTTTTGAATGCCAATTGTCTAGACAATTTATTTACGAGGTGGAGATGCACTAAGCAATTAGTATTCACAGAGGCACTAATTGTCTATTGCTCGATTGCTTGGGCAATTATTATCGTAATGTGGTGGAGTTGCTCTAAACAATATTAACTACAACAAAGACGATTCTCTAAAATAACGGTTCATGTTGCAGTCTTAATTTAATTAAGAATGTAATTTTGTAAATCTTAATAAATCCTTCCAGGATAAGAAATTATACCACACAATTCACTCAATTCTCGGTTTTTACCACTGTTTGCCACCCTTCTCGCTCCCTCTACAATTCTTCAGGTAAATAGGTGGAGTTCAGTAATTTTATTCTGTTGTCATTAGGATGTTGTGATTATATGTGTGGCCTCATTTTATTGGTCGCAGAACGTCTCTTCAATCCAACTCCCCATTAATTATTCAATTTAGCTCCTTCTCCTCCAACCGTCTCTCGGCTACCTCGCCACCACTTCCGCCTTAGTTTCAACCGGAGTTGCTACTCTTCGCGACAGCTTTGTACAGTAAGTCCTATCAATTTCTTTTCATTTTTACGTGTAGATTTTCCAAAGTTGAAATTTGAGCTCAATTCCATTATTCAATTGATGGGTTTTCTCTAATTCATGTAAAGAATCCATTTTATATGAATTTATCGCATTTCGAGATTAGGGATTAGTAAACGAGCCATAATTGTGTTGTGGGTAGTGGGTGTTGGTTCAAGTACTGTCATTTTTCTACAGCGTGCAGCTTAATTTGATTAGATTGTGCTGTTAAAGTTAGAACAATTGGACACGAATTACAGTCATTGGTTATTGGTTCCTTTGACAGAGAAGTATTGTTACTTTGATTTTAGAGAATTGTTGAGTTATTCAAGTTTCTAGCAAAAAATTGTGATCATGTTTTTTCGTTGTAACGATTTTTCAGATGGAATCAATCAACATGGAGATAGGCACCGCGCGGTAAGCTTTCTTCACTTTTATAGATAAATTCAGTTGTTTCCTCCATGTGGTAGTTGAAAAATCACTAAACAAGCACTGTTTTTACCTACAGATCATTTGCATTGACGCTTATCGGAAACATTAATTCTGCATGATTTGCTCTTGCACTATCAATATACTTAGTTAGCATTGATGATATTGATAACTTAATCTCCACCGTAGTCTTTCATATTCATGGCATTGATGATGTCGCTAAGTAGTTATGAATTTCATTTTCTTATTATCATTCATCGTAATCTCGACAGGTGTTGCCTTGACAACCGAGTACTGTGCATGTCAAGAAAAGATTCAAGAAGGTTGGAATGGAGAAATATCCGTCCGCTTCCACACATTGTAACTACTGGGAAATTAAAGTTGAGCTATCAGAGGTTGATCTTGATGGGTTCTGAAGTTTCTACTGGGAAGCATCCCCTGAACCATGTCTTCTGGAGAATACATTCAATTCCCACTGGTTTGGAGGAATCATCATCAGCACATGCTGAAACCTATAGCGGAAATGATGAATATGCAGATAAAGATTTGCAGGAGGAACTTCCTTCTCAGCCTTTAAGAAGTAATGAGGTACTCATGCCACTAGTTAGTTTAACATGGTAAATTGGGCAGTAAAGGAAAAAGTTCCCACCTTAAATTCCATGGTTATATTTTTCATGGTCAAAATCCATATTTTTTTATAGCACAGGTTCGTGATAATATCTAGAATTGGATATAATCTCTCACCATGGATCTTGGAACTGGTCCAATCTTTTTTGTGTTACAAGTCCTTGACAGCATTTAAATGCATGAATTTCCTTTTCTATTTTTTTGGAATTCTTGGCTACCGGTGGCTTTATCTGTATTGTTATGAACCCACACTTGTTAGTACTAGATAATAGACAGAGATAGGTTTTTTTTTTCCTTTTTCAATTTCCATGTATATAATATATATTTCTTTTGAATTTCAGATGTTCAAACTATCCTGATAATTTGGATTGGTGTGAAGAAAATAAAGTGTTTGGAGCTTAACTTAGTTGTTAATGTTCTATATAATTTGGTATCTGTTTTTTTAGGCGTTTCTTACACAAAAAATTGTGATACTTTGATTTTGGGATAAAGCCTGATTTTCCTACTATTTCCAGACTTTGCTTTCAACCCTTCTGTTGTTCAGAAGTAAATGAAAATAGCCTAAAGGAAAAATTGTTAGATTGTTAATGTCAACACATGATTGAAAAGGTGTTAACTCCAATAGTTACCTAGATTCTGTTTGTTCTTAAGTATATGGTAGTGTTAACTGTTAAGGCTGGAAAGAAATAAAAGGACTTTTGAATATTATTAGAGGGAAGGTTGGGGAATACTAAGATCTTGGACTTCACTTCGGGCATGGGTTTGTTTGGTATTTCAGGAATATATTAGATCTCAAGAACTAACTTATCTTAAAACTCTTATCAGTTGCAGTCACTGCTAGCTGATTCTGAAAGAACAAAGCTCGTCAAAAAACTAAGTGAAGCCAATCAACAAAATCGGTTTCTCAAACGACAGGTTTGTATTTATCCGTAGCATTGGCCTTTCTATAACTTGACTTCTGATTCAATATGTCATTTAAATTCTTCTTCATCACTTTATGGGAGTGGCCTACCTTTTATGCTGTTGCCATCTGTGTTGATTTCTTAATTGATTATGGAGTTTAATAATATGCATTTAGGAATGCATTCTAGCAGCAGTATGCGTTATTCTACTGAAGAGTGAAAGACTCTTTCACAAAACAGGAAAGTAGATCAAAACCTTGTTGAGTCCAGTGCTTTTCAATGACACCCCATGGCTATCAGTAAATACTCCATTTAAAATAAAAGCCATATTACTGGAGGAAAAGAAATTATAACCGAGAGAAGAAGCGTGAATGTTAAAATTGAGTTGTTGGCTTGTTTAGCATTAGCATATGAGTATTAACAAATTTATACATAAAGGTTCACCTATTCATAATCTCATTTTAAATTTGAAGGTAGTTGAATTGAATATACTGAAGGGTGACGATGCTTCCACCACTTTCATCATTTGGGTTATGAGAAAAATGACACAAAATATGTTGCATGAATTTTTGTTTCCAATTATTTTCTTCACCCAATAGCTCATCTTAAGCTCTTCGAGAAAATTAATGTGCATATAAGTTATAACTATAATTCATGGAGCTGTTAAATGGAGACATCTTGGATGTGTATAAGGTTATTTTGTTTAATCATCAATCATCATATACATCTTCTTTGGTCTGTCAGTCTAGATTGTTCTATCATGTGTCATAGATTTGACATCTGAGATTGATTGTCATTATACAGTTGCATATAAAGGAGGATGCGTTGGTTAACTTCAAAAGTGAACTTGCTGTCTTGGGACTTGAAATTCAGGTAACATATTTTACAAGTGCTGGTTGTCTGCACATCTTGCATGAACATATGTTAACACTTGTGACTAATTTAACTATTTAAGTCCCTAGAGATCTGTATTTTTATCACATGTGAGTCATCTGAGTCCCAAGATAGACATTTTTTCTTTCATGTTTGGCCTCTTTAACATTCTACAAATCCCTTTTTTCGATACAAAATATGGCTGTAGGTCAAGCACTATTTGGAAGGAGCAAGTAGTTCCAGTCCCGGTTTTGAAGTCATATCCGCTGCCAAAATGCATTTAGTTAGATGTTTATAGTTGCTTGATTTCAAAAGCCATCTTGATTGAATTCTGCTAAAATAAATTAATCTTTAAGAATTTCAAACATCAATACATAGGATCTATATATCATAAACCTTTAACCTTTACGACAACCGCTTTACTAATAAGTTAATAACATACCCATCAGCACTTGTTGAACATTTTGTTATCATGCATTACGGTCCACGTGATTCAATAAAGTCGAAGACTTGTGATGGCATGATTCCTTCAGTTGTTCTAATGGGCAGGCTTTGGTGAAATTGGCAGAAGAAAACACCAAATCTGTCATTCCTGAAGGTTCAAGAAAGATTAATGGGAAATACATTCAATCCCACCTTCTTTCCCGTTTAGAAGGTAACTTGCTCTAGATTGATTTATTTATTCCTTATTACTCACTCTCTTTCCTTTTTCTGCTAAAACTTTATTCCTTTCCTGATAACTGAGAAAGTTTATTAAGAAGCATTATATAGCATGAAACAAATGATTCCGCACAAAGATGAGTATGTATTTTCTTCTCTTTCAATAGCATGATGTTTCCTAAGGTGCATCTCCTCCACCAATGTAATTGAGCCATTGCATGAATACGTCCCTTGAGGTGTTCTCTCTGATTTTCTGTTTTTCCCAAAAATATATTTGTAATCGATATTTAAATTCATTTTCAGACCATCTATATCTGAACAATCTAAATAAGTCATATACAGGTTACAATCATTTAGTGAAAAGTAATAAGAAACATAATGTAGGAACAAAGACCACTTGGGTGAGGAGTGACAAAGGGAGAAAGGACCACTTAATAGTTGGGATTCAGAGCGGAAACCTAAGGAAGAAGGTTGGTTGACTCTTGGCATTTGGGGAAAAGAAATAGGCTTTACTTGGTAATGGTGGTGGTGATTACCTCTTGAGTAAAACTCCTGGGCATTAGCCATTTGGAGTCAATATGGTTTCCATACAAATGGTTGGGATTCTTAAGTTGAAAGAGATTATTTTTTATATCCTGTATGGTACATGGGTTATTCCTTATGTTCTCATCTTCTCTTCTGAACTTTGGTATTTGGAAGTAGGATAAACATTGGCAAGATATTTGGGTGGGGTGCCCTGTTTTAACTTCAGAATTGTTGTTTCCCAACTTATATTGGATTTCTTTGAAAACGCTGTCATGTCGTTGTTTCCATGCGTGTAAACTTCTAACCAAAAGTACTTTTGCATGTGTGAAGCTGTACATGAAAAGTTGAAGGAACAGATAAAGGGTGTTGGTGCGGCACAATCCAAGGAGGTTCCCCTATTCTGGTGCGGCATGGCTGAGGTAAATATAAACCTTTTACTGGGTAATTCCCTTTCCTCAACTAACGGGGTGTGGTAATGATGAGTGAATTTCTGGAATACGATAATTCGGGTCACTTTCTTCTTCATTGCAAAGAAAATGATGACAAGAGTGTTTTTGTCTAACAGAGTGTGCAAGTTATGGGCACTTTTGATGGATGGAGTCAAGGAGAGGATTTATCTCCAGAGTACACTGGTTCTTTCACTACATTCTCAACAACATTAATGCTGAGACCTGGAAGGTACCTACCTGATCACTCAACTATTCCTCCTCTTCCTCCCTTTCTTCACTCCGACCCGTAATTTTATTTTGAAGGTATGAAATCAAGTTCTTGGTTGATGGAGAATGGAAGCTATCACCAGAATTTCCTACAGTTGGTGAGGGATTAACAGAAAATAACTTGTTAATCGTGGAATAGGTCGAGGTCTACAGATAAAAGGATGTTGGTCCTTATTTCTGCTTCTGGTGTACGGAAAAACCTTAACATTTTAACTACAGATAAAGGATGTTGGTCCTTAATTCTGCTTCTAACGTACGGAAAAACCTAGCATTTTAACTACTAGAGCAGAAAGGGAAAAAGAAACGAGCATCTTATCTAAAACCTCCGCGAAACTGTTTGCTTTGTATCGTTATACATAATCAGATGCGGTGTATTGTGCTTGATACTGTTGATATTGCTGTATGTTTGGCACTGTGTCAGATCAAGAGGTTGGATAAGTTGTATGTTTGGTATTCTACAAAATAAAGAGGTTATCAAATGAAACCACCAATATCATTGTGATTCCCTTCCGGTGATGACTTTCACACTTCCGTTTTATTCATTTTATTCTGTTTCACTCGTTTTTGTTGTACTTTGAATGATTGAGTAAACAAAAGGAGGATCACAACATAAACACTGAAAGGAGTGTAAACGAACAAACTTTTAACTGAGGATTACAATTACATAACTTTCTTTTCTCCTCTCAATGTAATGCATTGTTAGCACTAGTAATGGTCACTCAAATTATTCTAACATTTGTTTTTCTTCTTCATTAGTATATGTTACAGGTTGATTGTTTCGCGATATGGCCACTGCTCTTGAAGTGTGGACCTCTATGTCAATGGCGAAATACCCCGATCATAAAGGCTGGTATTAAATGAGCTGATCGTGCTTTATTTTCTAACCCGACTCAGCTCATTTAAAGTCAGCTCACATGGATTTGAGTTGTGCCTGGACCGACCAAATTAATAAATAGGCCGTGCTTGTCATTCACGTATCAAATTCCACATACTTTTTGACTATATTCAACACATTCTTAAGATAAATACATCTTATATATAGTGCTAGTCATTCACATATCTCATTCTCAAATCTCATTTGTAACCATGGGAGAGTCACATCCTATATCGCCACCCGACATCATCCTTGAGTTGGCATGGTTCAAGGTCATGTTGTTTGTGGCAAAAACGTCGTCGGGGATGATCTCGCAAACATGGCAAGAATGCCGATTATTTCGTGATATGGTCATTGTTTATGAAGCGTGGACCTATGTGTCAATGGCGAAATATCCCTATCATAAAGCCTTGTATTATAATAAGTCGGTCATGCTCTATTTTTCTGGCATGGCTCGACACAATTAAAGTTAGCCCAGGTGAATCTAGGTTGTGCTTGGGCCGAACTAATAAATAAATGGGTTATGCTGGTTACTCTCATTGAAAGAAAGTGTAGGTGTAACTTTGTTTAGATATTGCGTAAAAATTAGTTGCACAAGTTAATTTATCTATTATATCATAGTAGAGTACGTACTCTTAAAATATAGGTGCAACTTTGCCTAATTACGTAAATATTGTTGTACAAGTTGTGCATTGTTATTATTATTATCACACGAATATGGTTAAATTGTTTTAAGGGGATATAATTGTTCATGTCTTTACTTAACAGGCTAACTCCAATTTTTATTACTATTGCTAACTTCAATTCAAATGGTAAATTAGCCGTAACTTCCCTTATTTATTCTAGGTTAGTTTTGCCAAGTATACTTGGGTTTTTTTTCTCCCCCTCTTTCTTCCACTTAAAGTTCGAGTATTAAGGGTTAAATTTTAATGGCCCGCTTAATCTTAGGAAGCCTAAGAAAAGTAGTAAGTTAAAAAGTGAAAAACAGATTACTCATATCACATTGACAAGCAGTAGCTGAACATAAAATTAGACACGTGAAAGTAAAAGATAATAATAAATATGCTATGTTTAGCGTTGTTGAGAGAAAAAAAAATCGAACTCGAGAGCTCGAATGTGTGGATAACTTTTAACAAACTAAGATACAAATGTTTTGCATATTCTCTTAACAAGTTAAGTTCATGGGGTTAGTGAACAATTTTTATGAAATCTATGCCATTCTAAATTCCTTTTGGAAAATAGCTTGAGTGAGAATCCGTATTTTAATTACTTGTCTTCAAACGAGCAATAATAAATTATTTTCTTTAATTTCTCTTCAATTATTTTTTTTCTAATAAAAAAGACCTGGGCCTAAATATGTTGAACTTTGACAAGTGGGCCATCACTCACTAGCCCACAACAAAAACACCCAAACGACGTCGTCGGCATATAACCCAATGAAACCCTAGGTCATAAAACCTCCCCACTCGCATCGTTTCCTCATTCACTCTCTCGCTTTCCCCCGCCGCTGTAATCCGATCCCTCCTCTCTCCTCCCCTCCCTGTCGCTGTAATCCAATCCCATGGTAAGCACGTACCCAATCATCTTCCGATTGCCAACCATCTGTTTGCGTAAATGTCTCTGACAATCTTTCGTTTCTGATTTTTCAGGCGCCGAAGAAGGACAAGGCACCGCCGCCGTCGTCGAAGCCGGCGAAATCCGGAGGAGGCAAGCAGAAGAAGAAGAAGTGGAGCAAGGGAAAGCAGAAGGAGAAGGTGAACAACATGGTGCTCTTCGACCAGGGCACCTACGACAAGCTCCTCACTGAGGCACCCAAGTACAAGCTCATCACACCGTCCATTCTCTCCGACCGTCTCAGGATCAACGGTTCCCTGGCCAGGAAGGCCATCAGGGAGTTGATGGCTAGAGGCTCGATCAGGATGGTCTCTGCCCATGCCAGCCAGCAGATCTACACCAGGGCTACCAACACCTAGGTCTCTTTGCTCTTTCGTGTTTAATTGTCGTTTCGGGTATCGTTATATGTGGTTTCAGACTATTTAGCTTCGATTTTGTTTAATCTACAAATTTATGGAAACCTAGAGATTTTCTTGGCTTGATGAATTACTTTCCAGTTTTCACCTAATATATGCTTCAGCCAATGCTCAGTTCTTATTTGTTGAAATTGTTTTTTTACTTGCCTGTTCTATATATGCCGATTTTTCACTTTAATCGTAATGAAATATAATGCTTTTCGGGTATTCACCATCGAAAATGTCTTATGTTTTTGTAGTTAGTAGGCTCAATCGAAAATGTGTTATGTTTTCGTATAGTAGGCTTTTCAGGCGTAGGATCCTCGACTACCCGTCGGTGTTCCAATATTTGTAGTTTTTAGGGTTTGACTTTTGAGGCATGAAACACGATTGCATTTGTTTTGAGCACAAATTTGATGGTCGCTAATGTTGATCAGCCAATACCGTGGAAATGATCTTCTGCCGATGGGGTTATGCGTTGAATTTGACGTTCTTTGTGTTATATATTTCTGTGCTTGGAGTTGTGGTTACGCAGCGCAATGACATTCTAGGATTCATGTAGCTGAGCCCACTTGGTGAGAAAAGGTTTTGTTGTTGTTGGAGTTGTGGTTATGTAAAATGTTTATGGGGACGCGTTGATTTGGATACAAGCGTAATGTGTGTGTCTTGTGTAATGATTTAATGCCTAGGAATGCCGATAAGATGAATATGGATCGTTAGTGGGAGTGTGGTAGAATAGTACTTCAAGTGTAGGCGGGTTTGTAAGGGATTGAAGAGCAGTTTTAGGTGCGAATCTATTAAATAGAATTCAAATGCGATGACTGCATTTGTCAATGATCCTTGGATCATTTTCTTAGAAAGCAGGCGAGCCGAGGAAAAGAAATCTTCTTCTGAGCCTTGACTGTTCATTCCGCCATGATCGCGGCTTTTCCAAGTCCTCGTTTTTTCGCTCATGTCTGAAATTGTTTCCAGCATTATCTCTCTCCTTGATATCCCAGTTTGATCTCCGTAAATTATTTTCCCAACACCTGTGCTATGAGCCTATGAGTATGCATAAGTCCTTGTGTTCTACAGAATTGGTTTCGCAGTCTGGTGTGTTCTGTAACATTGGTTTCATACCGTTGCAAAATTTGTGTCACATATACAATTAGGGGTGATTCAATTTAGGATCTGCCGAAGGTTTTAGGTTAAACGTCCATCGAAGGCTGGGCGAGAATTGACCAGGATGATGTAATCCGGCATTCTGCACGGCTCTAAGATTAGAATCGGTTTCATTGCTGTTGGCAGTCGCGACAAAATGCACAGCTCGTCCATAAATTATCTATACTAAGGGTGGGAGAGGGGGTGGACTTAATCTCATAATGGGCTAGCAATAATGTGGTTCAAAGCGATAATCGAACCTAAGACTTCTCATTTACAAGAGAAGAGGAATACCACTAAACTGAAGTATTAAGTGGCACCGATGAAGTGCATTAAAGTAAGCAATGCCGCATAAGGACTAAGTAACGGGTGGACTTTTATTCCGACTCTTAGCTGGTGGACGCGGTTGAAACCTGGGGGCAGGGGGAAGTAGCGGTACAACATTTCTTCCCTTTTCCTCTTATTCAACATTGGGGTCAAAAGATGTCTCCAAACATCTTCAATTCCCCTTCAGTTTTTCCAGGTCAACATTATTATTAGACGTGAAATTTTTAGTTGTGACGGGAACACAAGTGGTACACCATGTGTTTTAATAGGAGTGGTGAGAAATTTTATTTTTTAAGTTATTAACTTTTTAACACACATATCTCATTATTTGTATAGTGACATGTGATGTATCACCTTGTGTACCTGTCACATTGAAAAATCCCTCGTTAGATGAGACAAGTAGTGGAACTCCAGGTTGTATTCTTTTATATGCATTGAATAAGAGCTCTTAGTTCGGTAGTTCGGCATTTCCGTCGTCTACAATCTTATCCTTCGAGCAAAAATTACGAAATAATTTTCTGAATATACAAACATAAACAAAAATAAAGATAAACTACACAAAAGTAAAGCCAACTATAAGTAAACATGTAATGCAAATACAAAATAATATTAAGGTCGTTTAGTCAATCTATTATAGCAAATACATTGACGGTTCATAATGCTTTTACAAATTCATTTCATCCGACCTTAGTTTTAATTGAATTTTTGCAAAGGCTTTAGTTATATAATAAATTATAATATGAACGGTTTTAATCATAAACACAAAATTCATGAATTAGCAACAAAGAATTTTGAGTAAAAGCTCAAATTCATCATCATTTGAGTGACCATGTAGTATACTTTAAATTTCAAACTTAACTTCCTTATTAATAGCATTAGTAGCATTTATCCTGGCATTCGATTCTTTTGTTCGGAGTTCAATTTTCTCCTTTACCCAATATCGTTTTTACAAAAATAAGAAAAATGTTACCATATCTTTCGGTCTCTGATATAAACGTGTTGTTTCACTTAATTTTTGTGTCCATGTGGTAAGACTATTTATTTTTGTAAAAAAAGGGTTAACTAGTGGTTTCGTCACTGTAATTTACCATTTTTGGGGATTCACAGAGGTGTTTTAGCCTTTACTGAAGGCTATCATGTAATTCACACGTGCCAGAAATCGAACTCAAAATGTATCGTGTGTAATACGAGTCTGAAATTCATCTTTAACCGTTGAACCATGTAATTCACAAAGGCGTTTTAACCTCTACTGAAGGCTATCATGTAATTCACACGTGCCAGAAATCAAACCCAAAATACATCGTATGTAATACGAATTTGAAATTAATCTCTAATCACTGGACCGCCGGTGATGGTTTGGTAGGATAATTTATTTATTTATTTTTCGTTGGATCTTTTTGGTAGGACCAAACGTGGATGCATGTTTGCCTCATGAATGCATGATAAACAACCCAACTACCACAAAATGCTTCATTCCCGATGCTCATTTTTTATATTTCTTTTTTTTAGAAGATCCGCGAAACTCTGTTTTATTTGTTTTATTTGTTTTCCATGCCAGACTCAGTTTAGAGGCTCCGTTCTGATTTACCAAGAAAAAAAAAAACAAAAAACTGTATCTTTCAAATGTAATTATTATATACAAAATTAAAGAAAGAGAGAAAATAGAAGGATTGACAATATTTTGGCAAAACCCACTTTGCACATTGTTCCCATCATTTCCATCCTCTTACCCTCAATCTCTGCTTTGGCTTTTCTCCAAAATCCTATCACAAAAGATAATATTATTCACTTTCTTGGCCCACCCACCAATTTCTTCCCTTTTCCCCCTTTGTTTTTCAATCCAAATAACCCAAAGTTTTGAGCTTCAATCTGTTTGATGTCAAGAATTTCTCTCAATCTGTGAAGACCCATCTGGGTAGATTTTTGTTTGGTGGATTGTTTTTGAAAACTGTATGTATGGTCTACCAATTTGCCTATAAGAACCCCTTTTTGTTTCAGATAAAAACCCATTCCACCTTTTCTTTTGATAGCCTATATTTCAATCTGTAAGAACCCTTTTAAATCCTTTGTTTCATATCTGTTTTGATTTCCCCTTTTCATTAAATGGGTATATATATTTAATTAATGTGGAATTGGATGCAGAGGAATTGCTGATTGATTAAATGGGTATCCTCAGAAAGTAGCACTTTTTTTCATGATTTGGGTCTGAATCATTGGAGGATGGAGATGTCTACCCAGCAAGATAATTCTGTTCCCAACAAAGTTTCAGGTATAAGTTATATTTTAGGAATGGTTTTTAATAGTTGAGAAGAATTATCTTGCAGCTGCATTTATAACCTTCATAAAAATTTAAAGCGTTTGGAAAAGATATGATATATTACCTTGTGAGGGCAGGATAATTAATTGCTAAAGAAAAGTAATAAATTTGTGTTTTGAAATGAAACAAATGGTTTTGGTCAGGTCATATCTTATATTGGAACTTTCAAGTGAAAATCTACATTAATTCCTCAGAATTTTGATGCTTTTACGTGGTTTCAAAATTGTTTAATGGCAACATTTGGTGATGTTGTACCTTCTTGATGTTAAACATACTTTTCAAGAGTACAAAACTTGATGAATTGATTGCACGGTGTTGCACAGATGAATTTATACTGCGTTTCATCAATAAATTAACATGTTTCATTTGTAGGATCAGGTTCTTGCCTGTATGATCTCTTATGTTCAGACGCACCGGCTTGGAGATGCCCTAGTGATCAACGGTCATTATCTGGTACTCTTTATCCTTTACATCAAATGCGTGTTTAAGAATGCGTGTGTGCTCTGACTTGCAAAGATTTCCATTTTCATGACATGTTAGTGTAGTTAACTGTTAGTGGCGTGTCACTATTCACTCAAAATTGCAGTAACCCATTTGAATAGATGATACTCAAAGTTATGATATTGGCTTTTAACATACAACATGATTGCTCCAAGAAACATTTCAAATTGCAGTGGATCAGATATAGTATATGGATAGCTCGGGGATATCCGATACCTCCATTTTCTATCCTGTTATTTGATGCCTCTAGTTTACCTTCATGGAGATCAGACAAAAGACTGAATATGAAGTTCAAATAGAAGGTTTACAATGTGAAAAGTGTTAGTGGTAACTGGTAATGAGGGGGATACGTCCAGCCTTTGAGAACCCAACTTGTGGTTATAAATACCTAAAAATCATATACCAGTAAAATTAAATCCTGAAAAATAAGTTCTGCATCACCAAGCTCTCTACTATCTGATGTACCGATTTGTTTTTTTTTTTTTTGGGATGATTTTCCTTTCTTTATTGTGGGTCTCCCTGTGACATTGTAATAAGAGCACATCGTATCTTTTGTAACCGTTATAGTTCATTGAACAGGTCCACAAGAAAGGCTGGAGATTTTGTTGCGCCAATCTGCCAACAGGTCATGTGCAGATTGTGGAGCTCTAGATCCAAAATGGGTGTGAGTATCATATTTGCATGAAGAGAATGTTTTACCATCTATCCTGTTCCAGTTTTAATAAAAACTGAAGAAAACATTTTATGAAGTTACTTCGAACTAATAGAAGGTGTTCAAGTGTCTTACCTGGTATTCAATAAAAAAGTATCTTACATGGTCCTTTTCCTGTCCACCATTAATTATGTTATTATCTGTACAATCTTCTTTTCATCCTATTGAGCTCTATTTTGAGTTAAGTATATATCCCAATGCGGACAGTGCAAATTTCATGCATGTTCACTGTTTGAGAGTGGGTCCTGCACGTGGATTGAAGGAAAATTTGTGATGAGTAATGACACATGTTTTCACAATGATGCTTAATGAGTAGTTGTGAATTTGACGATTGATTTTAGAATTGTTGGTAATATTGATATCTTTTGCGCAATAATTTGAGGTTTGAGATATTCACAACTTATGAGTTGGATGATACTGTTGAGAGTATGAATCCCACATTAGGAAAGAAGGGGACTTTGCATGTGCTTACAAGTAATTGGGCAACTCGCCATATTGTCAATTAGTTTTATGGTGGAACCCCAACTTTCTTGATGATATTGGTATTTAGTAAACGAAACAACCTCATGTTTTGAGTTTTTCACTTCGACTACCTCTTCCTAGATGTATGTAAGCTATGACTGTTTTGGTTGCTTACGTTGTATTTTGACTGTACTGATTGGTTCAATATCAGATCTTTAAGCTTCGGAGTATTTATTTGTATAAAGTGTTCTGGTGTACATAGAAGCCTTGGAGTGCATATTTCGAAGGTATGGATTATTGTACCTTGTTCTGGATTTACCAGAAAGAATGTATGATGCGAAACTTTGACTATAGAGTATTGGAATTTGGAGATTCTAATCTGATCTGGAAATATGATAGGTTGTATCAGTGAAGCTAGATGAATGGTCAGACGATGAAGTTGATATCTTGGCAAGTATGGGAGGAAATACTACTGTAAACAAGAAGTATGAGGCTTGCTTGCCAGAAAATTTCTGTAAACCAAAACCAGATTCTTCTATAGAGGAGCGCTTTTATTTTATAAGGTAATTCAAGTAAAATCTTTTCATTACTTTGTTTTGAAACATATACCATTCTAAATCTGAGATTTACTTCTTGAATATGCAGGAGAAAATATGAGCTGCTAGACTTCTTGAACCCCAATGAACCGTTGTCATGTCCTTTTCCACCTAATAAGAGATCACCTCCTAGCAATTCAACTTTTAGTTCTACCCAAGATAAGAAACAGTATGAGAAACAACCAACGAAAAACCGTATTGGGCAGGCATTTCGTAACAGCTGGGGAAGAAAAGACTCTGAACATAAGACCGCAAAGAAGGGCTACTCAATGCCAATGGTAATGGCCTTTTTGTTTGATTACTGTGTTGTTTTATTTTGTTATTTCTCAGTCGTTTTGATGCCCTTGCTCCCTTTGGAGCGAGGTTATATAGTACCATGTCTATTTTCTTTATTTGGAAAAAAAGGATTTTTATTTTTAAATGTGAACCAGAAATAGTTGTGCCATAGTTTTAATCCATGACAATCACAAAGGAGGAATCAAAGTTTTTTGTATAAGTTTGAAATTTTGGTTTATATGTATATAATCTTACTGCTTCAAGTGTACATTATAGGCAGGTATGATCGAATTTGTTGGATTAATCAAGGTGAATGTGGTTAAAGGAACCAACCTAGTTGTACGGGATATGATGACAAGTGACCCTTACGTCATCCTTGCATTGGGTCACCAAGTAAGTTTCTTCTACTTAAGCTATTGTTTTGACATGAATTCAACCTTGTCAATAAACTTACAATGCAGTTTTCCCTAAATATTTGTTGCAGTCAGTGAAGACGCGTGTCATAAAGAACAATCTTAATCCCGTATGGAATGAGAGCCTGATGCTATCAATTCCTGATCACATACCTCCTCTAAAAGTGGTAAGTTTTACTTGGTTCCTATGAAATTACTATGACATCGAGTCCACCCCATGCACAATTTTTTACATTATAGATTCAAATTTCATGTGTATCGTGTTGAGATTGCTATTTAATGCAAGACAGTAGGTTATTTACCTATGGATGATAAAGATGTGCTGCCTTCTTTGCGTGGTGAGCTGTTTTATATTTTTGTTTGTGTTTGAATCAGTAAAGTTATGCAGATTCAATTTTGTGCATCATCAGGTGGCCAACTTTAATAACGTAGTTCATTAGTTGCCCAGATTTGTGAAGTTTTTAAACAGGGTAACATTTTCTGGTGTTGCAGTTGATAAACTAAAAATGATTTTCTCCTAAAATGTTCGTACATAAATTACTTGTATATTGAGCACTAATGTCAAAGGAAGCGTTCAATAAATTTCAGAAACTTTTTTTCCCCTTTAGTTTGGGACGGTTGTAAAATTGAATTCCCCAGTGCACGAAATTTCCTCCATGGTTACAGAAAGCCTATAAAAGTCATAGCCTGCCGTAAGAAACTGATAAGATTCTCTGCTTTTGTTTTTGAGTTGATTTATTATTGTTATATACGCATAATCTATAGAGTCGTATACTAGCATTCCCTTACTATCGATGAAGATGTTTATGTGCTTTGCATCTCAGTATTGTATAAAATTTTCTAGTAATGTTTCTATCGTTACGTTCAGCTGGTGTATGACAAAGATACGTTCAAAGCTGATGATTATATGGGTGAGGCCGAGATTGATATTCAACCTCTGGTGAGTGCTGCTATAGCTTATGAGAAATCCACGATCAATGAGCCGATGCAGCTTGGAAAGTGGGTAGCCAGCAAAGAAAACACACTCGTAAAAGATGGTGTCATCAACCTAGTAGACGGGAGAGTAAGACAGCAGATCTCTCTCAGGCTGCAGAATGTTGAGAGGGGTATACTGGAGATTGAGCTTGAATGTGTGCCTCTTAATCAATAGCCGGCATTAAGGAAATGAAACTTACGTGACCTTTATGATGCCGAGGTTTGCAACTCACCATGATCGATTGTGTGTATGTTATACCGTAGAAGTCATTATATCGATAGCTCTGTCAAGCGAGTCTCGGTTGTATATTACTGTAGTTTTTTTCTTTTTGATCTGTAGGTAAAAAATTTAGGATTTTAACTTCGTGGTACGCAGATGGATTCGATTTTATTTTTCATTTTTTCTGTATGAAACTTAAAACAGTGTCCAGTTTGGGAAATTTGGGAGTTCATCCATCAGCATTTACATTGCTCTGGTATTTCGTATTTGGTAATCTTCTCTTAAGAACTTTGGATGGAAGCATAAGCGAATGTAGTGCAATTTTTCCGTTTCTTCTTGTCCTCCTCGATAGACTCTCTTAGATATAAGGTTCTACATGAAATTTTGGTGCCCAGAACTCAAGAGCCTTAAAGCATCCACCCTTGTCAAAAATGTGATAACAAGTGAAAAAAGGGAGAGGATTTCTGCACACCGTCCCTTTTTTCAAGGCATTGGATCAAACATATCAGAAGAGAATCGAGGCCATAATTAAGAGGCGTGTGTAGAACGTGAAAATTGATGTTGAAAATTACTCTTCAAAAAAAAAAAAAAAAATTAATGAAACTTTGATGCTAATCGAAACACATTCCTCCTTGTAGGCACAGAACTACCCTTTTTTTATAACATTTCCTTGTTAATTTTCCGATAGTAACATTAAAAGTTTAAAGACTTTGTACAATTTGAATCCTCTAGCTCCTAGGAAACTAGAGGGGAAAAGAACGTTGGCATTAATATATACTTTGATAAGACAATAATTTAGTAGAGGGGGATACAGACTTGTGTGCAAGGGCGAGCATACTACTACCTTGGCCAAGACATTAGCTTCGTTTCGAACAACCGTCGAGTTAGAGTAGAGAAATCTCAGCAATTCGGAAAGTCAAATTACATATTACAAACAGGTTTTCAAGGTGCAGTGCTTAATTGGATTAATCACCGAATCCTATTTTTAATACATTCTCAATTGAAGATCGACTCAAACAAGTAAGAAATCCTCATCGCAACATCCCAAGATATTATCTCCTAATTAATATCTTGAGAATATTATTTCCTTATCGATCCCATGGATGACACAACCTAGGATAATGGGAAACCACCACGTGTAGGGCAAAACCCTCCACCTAGGCTGGCCACCTTCCAATAAATATCTCATCTCTACCAAACTTTGGTAAGCTTTTGCTACGCATACAAACTCTAAATACTCACTCTTTTTAGAGTTATTCTTAGGAGAGCCATTGGTCAAACTCCTCACCTCGTAGGTGTGTGTAGCTCTTTGATCAAATGTGTTAATTGTTTTGTAAATATAAATTCGTTAAGACTAAAGAGATTAGATTCTTGCTACCAAAAAAAATGGTGCCGTTGTTGCGGACTGTGCCAATAATTTGTGCTTAATTTTATTATTAGTTAATTAATTATTTCTACATTCACTAAAGACCTGATGTGTCATCTATTTGAGTATTTATACATTCAAAGGGGGAGTGTTGTAATTCCAATTCCATTAGTTGTGTGATTGTGTAATCCTCTCTTCCTTGTCACCATAAATAAAAACACAAAGGGGTGATAAATCATACCACATAATTCCCAAACTCTCTATTTTTCCTCTCCTTGCCGCGGGCCCTCTTCCCCTCTTTTCCTAAAATATGCCTACAACAAAAACATGTTTATTTCAACTTAAGTAGATGAAAATGGATGAAATACAATCAGAAAATATGTTTTGTTTGGAGCAGTGAATCCACATTAGCGATCACTTGTGACGAAGCTTAGAGGCTGAATACAAGAACTGGACTTCGAACACTGTAAGTACCATCGGTCCACACCAGCGACGCAGATACATGTGATCCATATGGCATACCTCTTCCGGAAACTGTCACGTCGAATGTCTTCTCCTCGTTCAAGGACTTGAAGGAAAGAACTTGAGGCACCACCTTGATGTCAACTCCAGACTTCGAGATGATATTTGCCTTATATGTCGAGTTTGCAAGGCCAACATTTTTTACTGTCCTATGAAACTTAAGCGAAAACGAAGAAGTCCCTGGTGCAACAGTACCAGCCATTGAAGGGTAGTTGAGATCCTTAGGAGATTTTTTCCCGGTCTTTGCAGAGCAAGGGTGGTCATCGCCTGAAATAAGTCGAACACTCGCCTCATCCAAGATCGAGCAGAGCAACTTAATATAATCATCCTTAGAAGTTTCGTACACAAGCCCCGGATCTACAGCTTTTAGAGGATTGATATGTCCAGAACCATACAAAAATTCACCGGTGGAATTGCTGGTGTTATTCACAGGCCCAGCCGTGGTCATGATAGACGATTTGATGGCAGCTGGAGACCAGTTGGGGTGGAATGTCTTGATATACGCAGCAACACCAGCTACGTGCGGGCAAGACATGGAGGTTCCAGATAGTATACAGTATTTTACATGCCTCAGGTCTTCAGAGCTATCTGTCAGAGAAGCAACAGGTGAAAATGCAGCCAAAATTTCAACCCCCGGGGCAGTTATGTCTGGCTTGATAATTTCGGGTAAAATATTATTAGGCCCCCGCGAAGAGAAGGAAGCGACAGTGGGTGCAGCAAGGTCTTTTATGACTTCACTTTTTAGTATGTTCCCTAGAGGTTTAGCTGTGGAGTTGAGGTAGGAATGCACCACATCATAATCTTTGCTACTAAAACTTGTGGCAGGTAGTGGGACAATGAATGATACATCAGATCCGGTAGTGCTTGTAATTGCACCTATTGCACCGGCATGATGAGCTTCGATGCTGCCATTTGCCTGGCGACATACCACAATCTTTCCCTTAACTAAATCAGGGTCTAGGCAACCGTCTTCACAGTCCACGCATCCACTTGATCTTAACGCATCCTTTCCTTCTATCAACGGATAACTCATTCCATTTAATTCCAAAGTGTTCACTGAACTACCGACAAGTGTCCTTCCATTTCCAAGAACAACCTTGTCAATGATTCGACGATCTGTGCTACTTGCTGCAACTGAAAGAATCCATGGTGCTACACTTGATACAGAACGCTCTGCAGGGCCATAATTGCCTGCAGAATTCGAGGTAAGTATCCTTTTCTCCATTGCATGAAAAGCACCGATTGCTATAGGATCCTCATGGAACGGGGGAGCAGTTTCACTTGCAATTGAAATTGTAATGATGTCAACTCCATCGGCAATGGCGTCATCAAAAGCAGCCAAGATCCCATCTACACTGCACCCTTCTGAACCGCAAACTTTATATGCAGCAATCCTCGCTGAGGGAGCTCCTCCTCTTGCAGTGCCTTGCGCTAGTCCATAAAAGCTCACACGCTCTACGGGATTCCCTGCTGCTGTTGAGGCAGTATGAGTTCCATGTCCTACTTCATCTCTAGCGGTGGAATCAATGTAATACCGTGCTCCAATGAGCTTGTTGTTGCAAGTGAAATTGAAGCCACCTTTGCAAACTCCTTTCCACTTTTTGGGAGCTGGCCCAAAACCTTCATCACTAAAGCTATTTGATTCAGGCCAAATCCCACTGTCGATTACACCAACAATAACATTGCTCTCGACAGTAGGGTTTCGTTTGACCTTCTCACTGAAACCCAAGAACTCCCAGGAACGTGTTGTTTGGAGTTGGTAAGTTGTGCTCAGAAACGCAGAGATGACTCCCTCCATGTTAGCAAGCCTTCCTCTTTCTCGGTCAGTGAGCTTGGCAGCAAATCCATTGAAACTCCTTTTGTAGCTTCTGACCAAGAGATTCGATGGAGAGCTGCTCTCTGTAATGCTTTCAAGAATACCAACGTGGTGAGACAATGGCGAGAACAACCGATCCTTAGGAAGTGATCCCAAGTAGACAATATATGTCTTTCTATCTTCCTGATCAGTGGCTTCAGACAGTAAGCTCACAGCGAGCACGAGAATAATGGAGAAAGCATACAGGAGAGATCCATGCTTTGCCATTGTTTTTGTTTCGATGATGACAATTCTAACCAGTGACGAGTAATTTATGGTTTGATGAATCACAACGAAAGTCTCGATCGCACTAACATCCAGATTTTGTTTCCTATAGGAATCGATTTTATCCCTTGACCACAGTTTTTATGGACATGAAAATTTGTTTCTTTCTACACGCAGGATGAACAAAATCCAAATGTTGAATACAATTCAGATTGTGTACAGTTTATACTTGGCAACTAAATCCAAGAAGAAGGTCAATTCCATATTTCCATCTGAATTGCAGCTGTATGGATTTCCATTAACTATCAAGATCATGTGTATATGTTATACGCTGATATGCTGATATTTTTCTTTATATTCAAAATTAAGTCATTCCCACACACACAAGAGCTTAAGCAGTAAACACTAAACAGTTAGTAACTTAATATGACACTAATCACTTGTATAGACCCGTTTCACAAAGTAATTTCATGATCCTACCGGTTCATTTTTGGTCATCAATAATATACCACAACTTTCAAAAAGATTATTATTGTGAACATTGCAATGTTTATCAACAACAAGGGTGTCTCTCTCTCAACTAAAACTCATGTCTAATATACAGGAGCGCTCAAGCGCTAACTAATTGGTAACTTAATATGGCGCTAACTACTCTTTTAGGTACGTTCATTTTTTAAGTCATCTTCATAGATCTTCCTTGTTCAAATTCATATAATTGAATAAATTTGTATGGTTACACAAGAAATATGTGGACTGCAATATAATCGAAGATCAAGATTATATCGGAAACGGAAGTAAGATCAAGATTTGAAACTTGCTCTCGAGTTCAATAAGTTTGCGGTAGAGGAGAGATCATGATTCATGAGCATACTTCCCTTCAGAAATTCTACATTCAAATTTCGTATGTTAATTCAAATATAATTGATTCTCTCTCGTAAATTTCTCATTGTTTGGCTTTATTTTATGAACTTGACTAGTATGAAGAATGTTTCGCATACAATCAGAAAGTTTGATTGCTATGCAATGCAACAATCAAGTCCCGAATATTATTACTACAAACAGTGCAGTTAAGGCCAAGATTGCGCTACACTCCCCATACAATAATTGGACTAGTAACGTGGTGATTTCCATCAGACCAAGTCAGTGACGCAGTCACAATTCCAGCCACGGACAGGCCTGGTCCAGCAACGATCACAACGAAACTTTTCACCTCATTCAAGGATTTGAAGTAAAGGACTTCAGGCACCACTTTGATGTCGGCATTTTCAGAATTCCTGGAGATACTTGCCTTGTATGTGGAGTTTGCATGGCCAACATTCGTAACTCTTCTAGGAAATTCAACCTTAAATGATGCCCTTGATGTTACATTAGCAAGCATTGAAGGGTAATTGTGATCCTTTGGTGTTCCTTTGTCGGAGCCAGTAGGACACGTGCTGTTATCTCCCGAGATGAGTCTAACTCGAGTCTCATCCTTATAAAACATGCAAAGCAACTTAATGTAATCTTCTTTAGAAGCATCGTACACAAGTCCCGGCTGCTTAGCACCTACAGGATTGAGATGTCCAGTTCCATAACCAAATTCGCCTGGGGAAGTGCTTGTATCATTCATGGGCCAAGCTGTAGTCATAAGAGCTGACTTAATGGCTGCTGGAGACCAATCCGGGTGGAATTCTTTAACGTATGCAGCAGCACCAGCAGCATGGGGGCAAGACATGGAGGTTCCAGATTGTACATTGTACTTTACGCGCCTCTCGTCATAAGGGCTGGCTGAGGCAGAAGCATTTGGAGAATATGCAGCCAAAATAGCTATTCCTGGGGCACAAATATCCGGCTTCAGAATTTCTGGTAAAATTGGATTAGGACCGCGCGAAGAGAAGGAAGCGACCCTCGGTGCAGTAGGATCCTTTATGACTTCACTTTTTACTATATTTGCTCGAGGATTTGTGGTGGAGTTCTGGTAGGATTTGGCCAGATTATAATCATTGTTGTTTACACCGCTCATAGATCGTGGGAGAACAAAAGGAACATCATCTCTTGCATTCTTTAAAACTGCACCCCTTGCACCAGCTCGATCAGCCTCAATTAGTCCTCCAAAGTTATCACACATCACATATTTTCCCTTGACTCTGTCAGGGTCTAGGCAGCCATCTGCACAATCCTGTGCAGGGTATTCTGAGCATTGACTCGAAGCCTCTCTTCCATATATCAAAGGTGCACTTGTTTCATTTGATTCAAAAGCATTCACGGCTAGCCCATCCAATGTACGTCCATTTCCAAGAAAAACCTTGGCAATGAATTTACGATCTATGCTACATGCTGCAACCGTAAAAATCCATGGTGGTGTACTTGATACAGTACCCTCTCCAGGGCCACTGTTGCCAGCAGATTGTATGGTCATTATCCCCTTCTTCATTGCATGAAAAGCGCCAATGGCTATAGGATCATCTTCCATAGGAGGCGCGGAAGCAGATCCAATTGAAACTGAAATGATGCTGACTTCATCAGCAGTACAATCATCGAAAGCAGCCAAGATATTCTCCGAAGTGCATCCTTGATCAGTGCAGACTTTATACGCGGCGATTCTCGCACCAGGAGCTCCTCCTCTTGCAGTACCATTGCCTAGTTCATAAAAGCTCACATTCTTCACGGCACTACCTGCTGCCGTTGAGGCAGTGTGGCTTCCATGACCTATTACATCCCTTGCAGACTCCTCTAATGTGTAATATCGAGCTCCGATGATCTTGTTGTTGCAATTGAAATTTTGGCCACCTTCACAAGCACCTTTCCAACTCTTGGGAGGAGGACCAAAACCATCATCTCTAAAGCTATTGGATTCAGGCCAAATTCCGGTGTCAATCACACCGACAACAATATCACTCTCACCACCACCGGTGGTATTTAGAGCGACGTTCTCTGGTAAACCCATAAAGTCCCAAGACCTTGTTGTTTGAAGTTGGTAAGTTCTGCTTGGAAACACAGAGACCACTTCCTTCATGTTAGCAAGCTTTTCTCTTTCGCGCTCGGTGAGCTTGGCGGCAAATCCATTGAAACTCCTTCCGTAACTTCTGACCAAGACATTTGCAGCAGAACTTCCCTCGACAACTCTTTCTAGTATACCGAGGTGGTGAGACAACGATGAGTACAATTCAACAGTCGGAAGTGACCCCATGTACACAATGTGAACCTTTCTATCTTCTTGACCAATGGCTTTGCAGAAGAAGCTGATAGTGAGTATAAGAATAGGGAAAGCATAAGAACACAAGAGAGCTCCATGCTTAGCCATTTTTTTCGATGATCACAATCATAACTTGCAAGGACTAATTTATACTCGAAATCTCTTCACCGCTACCTACCTTGGTGTATTTTTTCTCCTCCATTTTTTAACTGCACCTTACAAATTACAAGCTTCAGCTAACCTAAACATAATTCGATACCTTAACCACAATTTCCAAGCTCACGTAGGATCCTATGCACATTTCATGCGCACTAACAGATTTGGATTAGCTTCTCGCCCGAATAATTTCTAAAGATGCTGCAAAAATCCAAGATTTGCCAACTCTGGCTGGTTTACGTACAAACTAAGGCATCAAATATCGGCATCAACCCACGTTTTACACGCCAAACCCGGATTACTTGCACTGATCAATATCCGAACACTTATAAAAATTGTATCAGATTTTACATATGTTAGCTGGATTTGCTGCAATATCGGAAGGCATCGTAGATAGGCACCTACTAGCTAGCTATCACCGGAAAGGTTATACCAAACAAATTGTGAACAATTTGTTTTTCGTTTTCCATTGTTGTCAATAATCTATAATATTATTTTGAGATCATTTGCGATAAAAACTCTACTATTATATGACATCTTGACCTTGCCGATTTCACTTTAATCGCATGTTTAGCTACTAACCAAAACACATTTAACAAAGTTGCTCCTTGTTGCTGTGTTACCTTGCATGCATATTAGATTGCTTGTTGAATAAGAAGAGTATCCAAGATAACTCTAATGATCCCAAGAAGAAGAAAATAGAGCACACACTTAAAGAAAGCTCACAAAACAAACTAATTAGCAAAGCTTTTCTTCTTTAGCTCTAGGCTTTGTTTTTCTTTGAATGATTTACAATGCTTGAGAACTTGGGTATTTATAGCAAACCAAATGATTAAACTAAGATTATTTATTACCACACAAAACACATTAATTGCACCTAATAATTTTTATTCAACCATACCTAACATTGCCTAACTTTCCATGCCTAACTTTGACATTGATTTTCAACACTCCCCCTCAATGTCAGCTCTCATTCTTTGCACTGTGCTGAGCAGACAGCGAAAATTTTCGAGCTTGCCTGTACTTAAACTTTTTGTGAACAAGTCCGCAACTTGATCATTCGTCTTGACTTGTCTCATCTCAATCTCTTCTTGTAGAACCTTTTCTCTGATAAAGTGGTAGTGCACTTCCACATGCTTAGTTCTTGCATGAAAGACTGGATTTTCCGCCAAGCGAATTACCGATTGGTTATCACAGTACAATGGTATTGGATAATCTACTGGTTGATGTAGATCACTCATCAACTGTACTAGCCATGCATTCTCTTGAGCTGCCATTGCTGCTGCTCTATACTCTGCTTCTGTGGTTGACAATGATACCGTCGGCTGTCTCTTGCTACACCAAGAGATGGTTCCAGAACCAAGCTTAAACACATACCCAGTTGTTGATCTCCTGGTGTCATGATCTCCCGCATAGTCAGCATCACAGTAACCAACTAACTTGCAGTCTTCACCTTTCTTGTACAAAAGACCATAGTCAATTGTACTCTTCACATATCTCAGTATTCGTCGAACTGCTTCCAAGTGAGGCTTCTTTGGATTTTGCATGTACCGACTCATCACACCAACTGCATAAGAAATGTCAGGTCGAGTCAAGGTTAAGTAGATCAGACTACCTACCAATTGTCGATACATCGTCGCATCTTCCAAATCTTTTCCTTCATGTGCACTCATTTTGACATTTGGCTCCATCGGCGTAGAGATCAGCTTGCATTCGAGCATTCCGAACCTCTTCAATAAATCTTTGGAATACTTCTGTTGACAGAGAAATATTCCTTCTTGTGTGCGATCAACCTCTAGACCAAGGAAGTGCTTGAGTTGGCCAAGTTCCTTCATCTGGAAACGGACTGATAAATTCTCCTTCGTCCGAAGAATTTCTGCCTCATCATCACCGGTTATGATCAAGTCATCCACATACACTAGCACGATAGCTAGCTTTCCTTCATTGGCTTTGACAAACAAGCTGGAATCTGCAGGTGTTACTGAATAACCACTTTGTG